>NW_027309976.1:0-300000 GCF_047496795.1 Chiloscyllium punctatum | reverse complement strand
TCGAATTAATATTCTACAGAGTTTCATTTTTTTTCTGTTTGCCTTCAGACGTGTGTGTGTGTGTGTGTGTGTGTGTTTGTTTGTGTGTGTGTGTTTGTGTGTGTGTATGTGTGTGTGTGTGCGTATACATGTGTCTTTGTGTGCATATTTCTGTGTCTCAAATTTATAGAAAAATAAATGTTGATGTACATATTGTCAATGTTCAAACTCTATATCATTTATGAATCCATCGTTTTTCGACTAACTTTGCTTTGGTTTTAGGTTAGTTATTTTTACAAATTTAAGAAAACTGTCTGACTGTCCTAACACTGAAACTGACCCCGACTGAGATGGATAACATTTACCAAATTACACACTTAGTTAAACAGACAAATTGTCGTGACATCTGGAGGAGTGGGAATAGAAAAAGAAGCAATGACTCTCTAACCTCGGTAGGAACAGGGATAAAGAGAAATACTCAAAAGGCCATTTGAGTGGGAACGTCTCTCCCCACAGGTTTGTGGTACCTGTGTATTTGCATTTATTCAAAGGTGTGTTCGTTAAATACTTGATGGGAAAGTGACTTAAGGATAATGAACTGCAGATAGGAACGTGGGGCTGAGACTACACTCTGATCACCCACAACCTTAGTGCCTGGTGGGGCAGGGACCGACTCTTGTTCCTCAGTCCGACTTTGCCCCATTCCATTGAGCCCCTCAATCGGCTACTCACGAGCAGTTGGAGATCACTTACTCATACCACCTGGTGCACAGAAACCTTCAGAGTGTATTGTAATTTGTAATTGTACCAGCCTCCATCACTTTCACTGCCAGCTCGCTCCATACACACATTACACTCTGTATGAAAAAGTTACCACGCAGGTATCTTTTTAATTTTCCCCTCTCACTTTAAATCTTTGCCCTCTGGTTTGGACGCTTCCTGCCTTGGAAAATAACCTTGGCTGATCCCGCATCCATGCCCCTCATGGCCTCTACAAGGTCAGAGTACTTCAGACCTGAGAATGAGAGCTGATCATATTGAACATATCAGACCCTAAGGAGAGTCTTCCAGCCCCTGAATACAGTCAAATATGATTTTGTGTGAATTGGAAAACATTGTAGGGAAAAGAGTGGGTGTTGAAAATGTGTTGCTGGAAAAGCGCAGCAGGTCAGGCAGCATCCAAGGAGCAGGAGAACCGACGTTTCGGGCATGAGCCCTTCATCAGGAATGATCTGTGGTATGCAGTGAGAGAGGGACTCACTGAAATCCTTGTCGAGGGAGGAAGAGAGCTTCTTCAAGGAAGGCATCCTTGCAAGAGGATTCGCAGTGGGTTAAAATCTTCGAGGAGAAAGTGAGGACTGCAGATGCTGGAGATCAGAGCTGAAAATGTGTTGCTGGAAAAGCGCAGCAGGTCAGGCAGCATCTAAGGAGCAGCAGAATCGACATTTGAGGCATGAGCCCTTCTTCACGAATGACCCTCTAACCTCGCTAGTGAGGTGTTACTGTGAAACAGTCCCCACCACTCTCTTTTCAGAAGTTCCCTGTCTCTATTTATTAGTCATGTTGTTGACCCAGATTCACAGTGATTACAGCCCCCATACTGTACCCAGATATTGCTCACAAAATCCTTTGGTCTCTATGATTACAGCATTCCTTCACAAATCATCCAGGAAAATAACAACGATGAACCTTCCAAGAACAGAATGCAAGAACACAAGAAGCAGGAGTAGATTATTCAGCTCCTACAGCTTGCCTTTCGATTCAATAGGATCATGGCTGATCGGCTGTAGGCCCCGCCTCCTGCAGTGCCTGCCGTGTCAAACATCCATCCATCCCTAACTTCCAACTACCTCAATGTTCTATCTCCCCAACCTCTCTGGGATAGAGAAGTCCCGATGGTCACTCCCCTCTGTGAGAAGGAGACACACCGCACACATACACTGTGACCATTTGACATCAATAAAATATATGAACACCAGGTAAGGGTTACTGACCCAGATAACAAGGCAGTATTTGACTGATGATGGTATCAAGGAAATAACGTAAAGGGAACATAATGGAGATTATGAGGAATCTCCTCACTTTTCTTTTGAGTGGGAGCAACAGCGAAGGTAAGGTGAACTAGGAAGGCTACAGCTAAGGCAAGGGAGATTTTAAAATTACTTACTGGTCGTGGCCAGCGGTGTTTTTCCTCCACAGTAGGAGCGGGAGGAGCGGCGGAAGAGACGTGGACCAGAGGGGTAGCAGGGAAGGAAAGTAAGTGACCATATATATTAGCAAGGCCTTGTGGCTCAGAAGGGAAGGGGGCAGAAGAGAAAAGTGCTAGTGGTAGGAGACTCGATGTTCGGAGAATTGACAGGATCGGGATTCCCAGAAGGTATGTTGCCTCCCTGGTGCCAGGGTCTGCGACATCTCCGATCGGATGTATAAGATTCTGAAAGGGGAGGGCAAACAGCCGGACGTCGTGTTACATATTGGCACTAATGATATAGCCAGTGAATAGGATTGAGGATATAAAAAGTGATTTCAGGGAGACAGGGTGGAAGCTGCAGAGCAGGACGAACAGAGTAGTGTTCTCAGGTTTATTACCGATGCTACGAGATAACGAGGCGAGGAACAGGGGAGCGGGCACAGCTTAACACATGGCTGCGCAGCTGGTGTAGGAGGGAGGGCTTCAGATATGTAGATAATTGGGAAGCCTTTTGGGGAAGGTCCTTCCTGTACATGAAGGAGGAGTTGCACCTGAACTGGAAGGGGACCAATGTCCTGGGCGCAAGGTTTGCAAGGGTTGTTCAGGAGGGTTTAAATTGTATTGCAGGGGTGTGGGAACCTGAGCTATATACCGGAGGTGAGAATTGATGGAGATGAGGCAATAGCAAGAGGTAGCGTTAGCCAGTGGGAAGGAATTTCCTGGGAAAGAACAAAGGGATCGGTTGAAATGTTTTTGCTTTACAGCAAGGAGTATCAGGAATAAAAGTGACTAGCTTAGAGCATGGATCAGTACCTGGCGCTATGATGTTGCGGCCATAACAGAGACGTGGTTTTCTCAGGGGCAGGAATGGTTGCTGGATGGTCCAGGATTTAGAACATTTAAAAAAGTATAGGGAGGGGGGAAAAGAGGAGGGGGTGTAGCACTGCTAATCAGAGAGGGTATCACAGCTACAGAGGTTGCTATTGTCATGGAGGATTTGCCTACTGAGTCAGCATGGGTGGAAATTAGGGACAGTAAGGCAGCAGTCACCTCAGCGGTTTACTACAGGCCCCCCAATAGCAGCAGGGAGATTGTAGAAACCAGAGGTTGGCAGATTCTGGAAAAGTGTGAATGTAGTAGGGTTGTTGCAATGGCTTTAACTTTCCCAATATTGATTGGAACCTCCTTCGAGCAGATGGTTTGGAAAGGACTGTTTTTGCAAGGTGTGTTCAGGAGGTTTTCCTAACTCAGTACGTTGACAGGCCATGAGGGGAGAGGCTATTTTGGATTTGTTGCTCGGCAATGAGCCGGGACAGGTGTCAGATCTTGCTGTGGGAGAGCATTTTGGTGATAGTAACCACAACTGCCTCACATTCTATGTAGCTATGGAGAAGGAGAGAAGCAGGCACAATGGGAGGATATTTAATTGGGGAAAAGGAAACTATGATACTATCAGACGTGAGTTGAGAACCATGGAGTGGGAGCAATTGCTCCATGGAAAGGCCACTATAGACATGTGGAGACTGTTTAAGGAACAGTTGTTGCAAGTGATTCATAAGTGTGTTCCTCTGAGACAGGCAAGAAGGGGTAAGATAAAGGAACCTTGGATGACGAGAGCAGAGGAGATTCTCGTTAAAAGAAAGAAGGCAGCTTACATAAGGTGGAGGAAGCAAGGGTCTTATTCAGCTCTAGAGGATTACAGGCAGGCGAGGAAGGAGGTCATAAATGGTTTGAGGAGAGCCAGGAAGGGCTTGGCAGGAAGGATTTGGGAGAATTCAAAGGCATTTTACACGTATATGAGGAATAAGAGAATGATCAATGAAAGCGTATGGCCGATCAGGGATAGGATAGGGAACTTGTTTATAGAGTGTGAGGAGGTAGGGTAAGGCCTTAATGCATTTTTTGCTTCTGTCTTTACTAAAGAAAAGGTCCTTGTAGTGAATTAAACCATTGAGGAGCAGGCAAGCATGCTGGAATGGATAGAGATTGAGGAAGCTGATGTGCTGAAAATTCTGACAAATATTAAGATTGACAAGTCACCAGGGCCAGACCAGATTTGTCCTCGGCTGCTATGGGAAGCGAGAAATATGATTGCTTCGCCACTTGCGAAGATCTTTGAATCCTCGCTCTCCACCGGAATCGTACCTGAGGACTGGAAGGATGCAAATGTAATTCCTCTCTTCAAGAAAGGAAATAGGGAAATCCCCAGCAATTACAGGCAGTCAGTCTCACGGATGACGTCTGCAAGGTGTAAGAAAGGATTCTGAAGAATAAGATTTATGACCATCTGGAAGAGCATGGCTTCATTAAATGCAGTCAGCACGACTTTGTGAGGGGCAGGTCATGCCTCACAAATTTTATTGAGTTCTTTGAAGATGTTACTAGACAAGTTAATGAGGGTCGAGTGGTGGTTGTGATGTGTATGGACTTCTGCAAGACACTTGATAAGGTTCCCTATGGTAGGCTCGTTCAGAACGTCAGTACGAATGGGATACAGGGAAATTTAGCTGTCTGAATACAGAATTGGCTGTTCGACAGAAGACAGCGAATGGTATTGGAAGGAAAGTATTCTGCCTGGAAGTCAGTGGTGAGTGATGTTCCACAGGGCGATGTTCTTGGGACTCTACTCTTTTTAATTTTTATTAATGACTTGGATGGGTCACAAGTTTGCAGACGACACAAAGGTTGGAGATGTCGTTGACAGTACAGATGGCTGTTCTAGGCTGCAGCGTTACATTGACAGGATGCAGAAATGGGCTGAGAGGTGGCAGATGGAGTTCAACCTGGATAAATGCGAAGTGATGCATTTTGGAAGGTCAACCTTGAAAGTTGAGTACAAGATTAACGACAGCATTCTTGGCAGTGTGGAGGAACAGCGGGATCTTGGTGTGCAGGTATATGGATCCCTCAAAATTGCCACCCAGGTGTACAGGGTTGTTAAGAAAGCATATTGTGTTTTGGATTTCATTAACAGGGGGATTGAGTTTAAGAGTCGTGAGATCTTGTTGCAGCTCTATAAAACTCTGGAACGCACTTGGAATACTGTGTCCAGTTCTGGTCGCCCTATTATAAGAAAGATGTGGATGCTTTAGAGAGGGTTCAGAGGAAGTTTACCAGCTTGCTGCCTGGAATGGACGGCTTATGTTACGAAGAGAGGTTGACTGAGCTCGGACTTTTTTCATTGGAAAAAAGAAGGAAGCGAGGGGACCTAATTGAGGTATACAAGATAATGAGAGGCATAGATAGAGTTGACAGCCGGAGACTTTTTCTCAGGGCAGAAATTGCTAACATGAAGGGTCATAGTTTTAAGGTGTTTGGCGGAAAGTATAGAGGGGATGTCAGAGGCGGTTTTTTTTTTAACGCAGAGACTTGTGAAAGCAGGGAATGTGTTGCCAGCAGCAGCTGTGGAAGCGAGGTCATTAGGGATATTTAAGAGACTGCTGGACATGCATATGGTCACAGAAATTTGAGGGTTCGTACATTAGGTTTACCTTACATGAGGATCAATGATTGGCACAACATTGTGGGTTGAAGGGCCTGTTCTGCGCTGTACTGTTCTATGTTCTATGGTAGCAGTGATTCAACACAAAGAAGATGGCTGTGGTTCTTGGACATTCACCACCTCAGTCCCGGAACATCTCTGCAGGAGATCCACAGCACAAGCATCCTCAGTTGCTCCTCAATGTCTTTCCCCCCCATCATAAGCTCAGAAGTGGGGAAGGTCAATGAAGATCACACAATGTTCAGAATAACGTGTCCTCCCTCAGCTCCTGTAGCAGTGTGTGTCCATGTGCAGCAAGACCGGGGCAGCATTTAGGCTTGTGCTATTAAAATGTCGGTAACATTCATGCAACAGTACTACTGGGAACAGTGCATTACCACAGTAAAGGGAAGAGTTAATTCAGCACCTCAAGCTCACTTCACAGGAATGTGAGGAGCTCATTCAACCCATCAACACTATTGGATAAGAATAGGGATAGACCATTCAATCCCTCCTGCCAATTACACAGGAAGAGAAGGAGCCCAGCCAAACACATTGAGCTGTTAAACAGGAACCAGGTCTTGCCCAATCAGGCCCTTGAGCTTCTCCCCTGACACCAGGAGGCGGCCATTGAGGCCCTCAAGCCCCTTATACAGAAATAGGAGGATGTTATCGACGCCCCAACATGACAAACCAATGAAGCAGAGACTTCACGGATACATTGCTCCATGTTATTCCTCCTGGCTCCATTGCTAATGGTACACAATTGATACATCAATGTGGTTTGATGACGGTGAAGAGGGAAGACAAATGTTTCATGTGAAGTCTCAAAGAAGCATCTTCCATCTCTGAGGAGGTAGTCTTGCGTTCTCTATGGAGGGCAGAAGCTGTTGCGAATGGCTAACTATTTCAGAGGTAAGGCATTGTAGCTGCTGACAGATTTGTGAACAATGCAACGCTCAGTGCAGAGTCATACAGCAACTGCACACTGAGGTAGTGAGAATGCAGTCAAAGCCTGAAGATCTCTCTCAACCAACATGGGAGCTCCACAGAGCTACCAAGAAGCACGAATCATGGGAAAAATGCAACTTTTCGTGCCACTAATGTCTTTCAATGGAAAGAATGTGTGTTCGTCCATGATCTTCAGGTTTCAATGCGTTCAACTCTTATTCTGTCACCATGCAAGAAATTAAGCATCCATTATTTGACACCCTCTTCATGTTACCATCATCCCAGAGATAATTGTGATAAAATAGCTTTGCACTGCCTCTATGACAGGGATTTATAAAGGAGAGAGAGCCTGTCCACAATAGCCCAAATGCTGCCTCAACAACACTCCACAGCTCCTACAAATGATTCATTTTGTAATGAAAGCTGACAGTTCATTTCCTGTACTGTTAATGGATGCCTTGCATGAATTCTGTTCATGAATTATGACCAAAGAATCCAGGTCCTTTATTGCAAAAAGCACTTCCCAACCTCGCACCTTCTAATAAATTCAACATGTAAAGGACTGTATGTGTTGTTCACATTCAAATCACTTCTTTGTGTTACAAATAGCGGTGTTCCAAGTGCCCCTAGTCTCTGTGTTCTCTCCATCATCCAATTCTCAATCCATGTAGGGTATCTCCCCCTTACCCAAGGACTGTTACTTTTTTTCACTCACCTGTGTGCAACCATGCCAACCTTCTTCTGAAAATTCAAATACACCGTTCACCCTAGTTCTCACTCGTCGATGTCACAAACAATACCCCCCATAAACTCCAATATGTTTTTCAAAGTTAGTTTTCCTGTCCTGAATTTAGGTTGGTGCTGCTCAATCATATCATTGTTCTCCAATGATCTATTTATAATTAATTACAAAAATTGTTCATAGTTTCCTCAGTAGTGACGTAAACCTGTCCCCCAGTTCGTTTACTGTTTTCATCCTCCGTCCTGTTGTATATATGTATGGTTGTAATAGCCGCTTTCCAGTCTGCAGGATCCTTTACAGAATCTAAAGAGCTTTAACCAACCTCATATGATTAAGGAAAAGGCAGGAGAAAAGGACGCTATTGACCCATTCTGTCTGCACCAGCTCCGAAAAGAGTTATCCAGCAAGCTCAATTCTCCAACCCTATCTCTGTAGCCCTCTAAGTTCATCACTCATCTGTTCCAGCAGCTTACCAATCTTCAACACAATGAGTTTTTCCAAGACTTCAGCTTTACTAATTCTAAACTTCCTGAATTTCCTTGCTTTCGCAGTCACCCTGTTCTCTAATATTTCCAAAAAGATTTTCTGTTGCTTCTTCTGTTTGGACAGAACAAATGTATTCACCTCACCGGACAGAGATGGTCTCTGTCACCTCGTGAATACGTGAGAGGATGGGGCTCAGGCATAATGGATATGTCCCCATTCCTGCCTGTAAAGTTCCAGTTTCAAAATAGTTGATGGGCATTTTGAGTGTAGCCCTCTTCCTGGTGTGAGAATGCACAGCTCTGTGACCTCCTTATTGTTCAAATAAACTGGCTTATCTCTTTGCACCTGGGAAAGGTATACCATTGGGAAATAGTTGTGGAAAGCATAGAAAGGATAGTGCAGTGCCCTGCCTCTCCCCACACAGTCTCCGCAGACCCAGATACTCTGTAAAATATATCCCCATACCTTGCACAGAGTAGGCACACCAGGCCCTCTAGTCTCCCTGAATGAATGCAGCAGCTGACAACACAAATCCAAGAAAACCATCCAGAGAACCTACACTGACGTTCCAATGTCTGGAGCAAGTCAATACGTACATATATGGCACACCAACTCAGTGTTGAAGATGCCTACCTCTCCTCTGTTTCTATTCCTGGCTGATAAACTGTTACATTTCAGTGCAGTCCTTGAAATATGAATAATTCTGCTCTCCATGGAAATAGTTGACAATGTAACTGCACAATTTTCTGTACCTCAGTCACGATAACAGCAACACCGTGATTGATGGTGGAGATGCTAGGGAAGGTGATGGTCGAACAGCATTTTATCTAGACGATAATTTCTGAGATCTCCGCAAATATTTCCCAATGGTATACCTTTCCCAGGTGATAAACCAAACCAGGACTTCAATCCCGCCACAGCAGATGGTGAAATTTGAATTCAATAAAATATTTAGAATTAACTATCTAATGAAATATTGATGGTTGTCAGAATTAAGAACATCTGGCACACTAGTGTCCTTCAGGGAAGGGAATTTGCTATGCTCACTGGTCTGGCCTACATGTGATTACAGACGTCAGCAGTGGTAGACTCTCAAATGTTCTTTGCAATGGCCAAGTCTGATATTCAGTTATACACTTCAAGGTGTCAAAGAAGTGAAACCAGACAGACCTGAGCACGGCCAGTCTACAGCACGTAGAAGTGCAGTGGTTCAGAGATGCAGTTCTTCAGCACTTTCTGAAATCAACTCTGAAAGAGAAATAAATGCTGGCCCAGCCAACAACACCCATGTCCTATTAATAAAGAAAAGAAGATGACCACACCCAGCATGGAGAGATAGAGGGGACAGAACTCCCTTGAAACAGGGATTTTGATATATATATATATCTACATGGGCATGATACTAGGGATATGGGAAAAGGTGAAAAATAAATGAAAATGATCTCTCAATTTATTTCCATACCAGCTGATTATTCACAGTCCCTTTGTTTTTTGTCTTCTGTCTCTATTTCTCCATATATCCAACTCAATCCGCCAACACATATTACACTATTTCCAAGCTGCTTTCATGACTGATGCATGGCGAGTGGACTCAAAATGTTAACTCTGTTTTCCTCTCGACAGAGGCTGCCAAACCTACTCTATTTCCGCAGCACTCTGTTTCCTTTTGGTTCAGAACCCCAGCCTCTTTCTTTGTTTGATTTAACCTTTCTTTTTGTTATTGCATTGGACATTGGCCCATCAAGTCCACATTGACCCTGTGCAGAGCATTGCACCCAGACCCACCTCATACCCCATTCTTGCATTTCCCGTGGCTTACCCTACTCCTAACCTGTCCCTGCATCTCCCACAGCTAACACACCTAGCTGCACATGATGGGTAATTTAGCGTGGTCTATCTACTGAACCTGTGTGCAGTGTGGGAGGAAACTGAACCTAACAGAGGTGTATAAGAGCATGAGAGGTATGAGCAGAGTGGACAGACTGCAGATGTTCCCTTGAGTCAAAGGGTCAAAAATAAGGAGGATCACGTTTAAAATGAAAGCCAAGACATGAAGAGAGGATTTGTGGAATCTGTTTTGAACCCAGGCGATGGTTTGTGTCTAGAATGCATTGCCTGAGAGGGCGGATAATAAAGGAAACCTCACAAAAATTATAAAGCACTTGTATGGGCATTGGATTGTGCAGACCCGATGGGCCTTGTCTTTAATACAAGATGTGATGTGGTGACAGCCATGAAAGCCCTGATATATCCTGAAGCAGCAACCAATGGGACTTGTTGGTTTGTTCCATCGAAATGTGCTCAGTAAGTGGTGAGATTACAAACCAGCATCATCCCATAGAATATGAGTACTTACTCAACCTAGGACAGCCCATACATCTCTTAAAACATCCATGTTAATTCACATGCTCAGTACAAGAATCGTCCAACGACAGCATCAGCATTATTTCAGCTGTTTGACACCATTATTTTAAGGACACCAATAACATAGAAACAGACTTTGCTTCATTATTATATAGACTTCTCGTGTAAGGTTGTTATTTCTCTGAAGAATAATAAATTCCTTCTCATATATTCGCATTGACAAAGAGTTTGTTTTCCTGAGAGCTGTTTGTGTAACACTCCATCCATCAGCAGTAATATTTAAACCAGTACATAAGATGCACAGCTGGTACTCCCTCTCACCAGCCACTTGAATGGACCAACACCAACTGGACTGGAACGTCTCAACGGCAATTAATGCTGGTCTAGCTCCATTAAAATCCCAAATGAACTAAAAAGACAATTCGATTTTCTAATAATTATTAAACAATGAGGACATCTTATTGATCCGATGTGTTTGTCGCTGTCGTTGAAGTTGTGTGATCTATTTCCGTGAAACCATTTCGTGCATAAATTGAAAGAATAAAAGCTCAGGTCACAGATGCACAGTAACTCGGCATTTAAACGCAAAATGCCAGGGAATAGTAGGTTGTAGAACTTCAGGTAACTGGGAAAATGCAGTTTGGTGGTTTCTGGCTGTTTTAGTTGTATTGGGCTGAAAGGCCGGTATGTATGCTGTATGACTGCCACTTTAATTGTTGGAAACAGAGAATGTGGTCTCACTATTTCCATAGCTTGTGAGCATCAAATAGTGAGGAATACAATCTCCAAGGACACACAGGATTTGAAGCTATATCATTCTCCCTTCACTATCAAATTGTTAAGAACCACGTTTCTCTCTTTGTAACATTCGTGTTAGTGTTCCTGCACCACAAGAACCCCTGTGGTCTATCACCATATTCTGAATAGAAATTAAACACAGGCAACAGAATGCTGGCCTTGGTATTGAAACGCACCTCACAAGAACAACTGAAATGAATCTGCATTGTTAAAGTTATCCATTCGACACAATCTGATTTTTAAATCAGTTTCAAGCGAGGCCCTCCCTTTGTCCTATGCTCCTGACGTCTGGACAACATCATGAATCTTTCCTGAGCGGTTTGGAGTGCCATTTAAAAGTCCGGTATGGAAAGCTGTGCCCAATTATCTGAAAGGAAAGTCTTCATGTTCATGAGAAACGTGTAATATTTTTTCAGTATCTAAAGACAACAGAAATGTAGAAACTAGCATCAAAACAGCTCCGTTATGCGATAAGATCGTGGATGATCTGATTGTGACCTCAATCACACATTCCTCCTTGCCCTTACAATGTTAGTGCGTCATTCTTTGTCAATAATCTGCCTGCCTCTGCCTTTGGAATATTCAATGTCTTATTCTCCATCGCTCTCTGGGAAGAGAATTCCACAAAGACAAAACACAATGAGATGATTACACCAAATCACCAACTTCTTAACAGTAACATTCTTCAGATCCAGGGCCAGTCAGTTCAAGATTTCCTCCAGAAATATACGCTCCTCCCAGGAGTCAGCTGAGTGAATCTTCTATGGATTGCATTTCATATCATTGTGGCCATCGCTGTCTCGATGTGCTGACACCATTATCTTGTAGATCTGTAGAAAATCGTCCCTACTTTTAAATGTATTCTGTTTTAGAAAGTTTCAACATTTATCTTAGCTCCCGAAAAGTTTGATGTACACGTAAAGTTTTTATTGTGTAAAACCAGGTGCCAGGTACCTCTGTGCCTAAAGCCAATCTCTCCACTGAAATAATACATTACGTTTCCATTCAACCCGCCAATATCCTTGAGCACAGACACATTTTTCCTACTATGTTCCATATACCAATATATGCCTGTTCACTTGGCCCAACCTATATCTCTTCATGGACTCATGACCTATTCATATCTTCCTTTTCCAACAGTTTCAACAATTTGTATGCTTCCCTAATACAGACAGAATATTTGGCCAAAGAAACACATTGTGGCGACATTTCAAAGTAATTTAAAACGGAAGAAAATTACTCCATGTCTAAACTATAAACTTAGAACAAAGCTAAAGTGTGCTGCAGTCCTATGACTCAGTTCCCATTACTCAATGTAGGGTCAGATGGTGTGGAATGTGTGTGGGTAGAATTGAGGAACCACAAATGTGTAAAACCATAGTTGGAGTAATGTATCATTACTCCAATTATCATTACTCCATTACTGCAATTACTTTGAATCATAGTCAGGAGCTGGTGCGCATGATAGACCAGGAGATAGAAAATATATGTAGAAAAGGCAAATATACAATGAGTGGGGGGATTTCAATATGCAGGTGGATTGGGAAAATCAGACTGGTAGTGGTTTGCAAGGAAAAGGAATTTGTGGAATGTCTACAAGATGGCTTTTTGGAGCAGCTTATGGTGCAGGCAACAAGGGAACGGCAATCCTGGATTTAGTGTTGTGCAGTGAGTCAGATGTGAGAAGGAAGCTTAAGGTGAAGGAACCCTTCGGAGGTAGTGATCGTAATATGATTCAACCTAAACTTCAATTTGAGAGGAAGAAAGTAGAATCGGAGTTAATATTACAGCTGGTTAAATGCACCAACAAAGATATGAGGGAGGAGCTGGGGATAATTGACTGCGAGACGAGCCGAGCAGGAAAGACAGTGGAAGAGTAATGGCAGGAGTTTCTCAGAGCAATTTAGGAGTCCCAGCAGAGTTTCATCCCGAGGTAATAGATGCATTGTACAGGGAGGATGAGGTATCCATGGATGACTGGGGAATGCATGGCTAGGGTAAAAGAAAAAGAGAAAGCAGATAACATGGCAAATGGCAGTGGGAAAACCAGAGGATTGGGAAGCTTAGAATGACGAACAAAATAAGAAATAAGGGCGGAGATTAAATATGAAGTTAAGCTATCCAGTGATAGAAAGGATGACTGTAAGAGTCTCTTTAGATATATTAAACGCAAAAACGGGAAGCAGAAGTGGATATTGGGGCATTGGAAAATGACACTGGAGTGATAGTAGCGTGGAACAAATAATCGATGAGAAACTGAATAATTATTTCACGTCAGATTTCACGCTGGAAGAAATGAATAATATCCAAAAAAATCAAGAGACTGAGGAGGCAGAGCTGATTAGGGGAAGTTGCTCGAAAATCTAAATGGATAAATAAGCTGGATGGAGACATCATTGGTGATATTCCAGAAATCATTGGAATCAGGTAGGGTCCCAGAAGACGAGAAAATTACGAACGTGACACCCTGTTTGTTTTTAATAAAAAGAAGTTTCTGGAATTTTTTTTACAAAATTACAAATATAGTACAAACTAGTGTATTCTGCTTTACAATATAATAACAACCCGAATATAGAATTTAAAAACAAACTACTAATCTATGCTCCAAACTAGCAAACCATAAAATAGGATATCTTACATTACTAAAACTCAACAAAAGGAGAAAAGAAAATAAATAAGTAAATAAATAACTCGATACATGTTTTAAAATATATATTAAGTCATAACAGAATCCGTATTGATACAGAATTCCTCCTCCCATGAGCCCCCGAAGCAGCCAGAACTATCCCCACGGCTATGCAAAGGCCCTTAACAATGTGGTTGATATATCTGTGTCAATGTAGTTTAAAAAGGTCTGCCATGTTCTATAAAAAAATTCCGTCTTTTGGTTCACCATATTCGTAAGGAAATCAAGGGGGATATATTCCACGACGATCCTGTCCCAATTTGAAAGCTCTGGGGAACCTTCGTATATCCAATTCACGAAAATGTTTTTGCCTGGACAAAAGAAAAGGATAATGAATAATTTCCTCCCGGATACATCCAAAGAAGGGAACTTTGGGGAGCCCAAACGTAGAGGCACTGGGTGCCAACCAATCTCAGTACCCAAAATCTTTAACAAGGCATTCGCTACTCTGTTCAAACACATGCAGATCTTATGGCATGTCCTCAGACAATGCGTGAGAGTAATAACTTCTGTTTTGCATATGGGACACATTGAAGATGCTCCTGCCTTGAACTTTGCAAGTCACTCAGGTGTCATCTGAGCCCAATGAAGTATGTTGAATTGGATAGCCTGAGTTCTGTTACTGATAGACATCTTCCTGACGTTTTCCCAGATGTCCTCCCACATCTCGAAGGAGTATTCCATCCCCAATTCTTGACTCTAGATTTTATATAACCGTTCCATGTCCTTTGATACTTTATTAAACAGTTTATGGTAGAGAGTACTGGGCACGGGAGGACCCATCGGCCGACACACTCTCCTTTCCTTATCCGATTTATTACGATCAATTATCAACATGGTCTTCTTTTGTATAAAGTCTCCTATTTGAAAATATCGAAACAAGATCTTTGCTATGCAGCCCAAACCTCTGAAGCAGCTGTTTGAAGGACATCATGACCTCCCCATCGAACAGGTCTCCCAAACAGGAGATACCTTTAGACTCCCAGGTTCTGAATACAGCATCACTCAGCCCTGGCTGGAATCCCAATATTCCCACCATAGGGGTATAGGGGGAGGATGTTGGTAGGTTACCCTCATCCTGTCGCATTATCGTCCAGGCTTTGATTGCATTTAATGCAATAGGATTTTCACAATGATACGTAATAACTCTCACCTTGTCCATAAATAGTAGATTGATGAGGGGATATTTTGCTTGGGATGCCTCAATATCGAACCAGATTGATTGTGGATCACAAGAGACCCAATCAGCTACGTAGGAGCTGAATTGGCACCTCCTGAAACCTGGAAAATCCAGCCCACACCTGACTTGTGGAAGCTATAGCTTTTCTAATTTAATAAGGGGCTGTCTATGACTCCAAATAAAGGAGCCGAGCCAACCATAAAGCTTACGCAGCGCCTGTCTCGGCAGCATCAAGGGGAGCATTCTCATAGGGTATAAAAAGTCAGGTAGGATGTTCATGTTGACCAAAGCTATTCTATCGAGCCAGGATATTGGGAGATCTTCCCAGCGTTGAAGGTCCTATCATAATTTCTCCAAGAAACGTGTATAATTGACTTAATATAGCTGACCAAATGCCGGAGTATTAAAAATACCTAAGTAAAGAAAACCTCCCAGTGACCACCCAAAGGCAAAACTGGATTTATCCGGAAAATTGGATATACTGGCAAGACCTCCCAGGGGCATAGCCTCTGATTTCACAAATTGTTTTTATAACCTGAGTACATGGCAAATAATTTAACCACTTTTATTAAGCGGGGCACAGACGTCAATGGATCATTTAAGAAAAGGAGGACATCAACTGCATAGAGAATAATTTTGTGCTTACCCGAGCCGACTTCCAGTGCCATTATATGAAGGTCAGCTCGTACAGATTCCACCAATGGCTCAATCACGAGCGTAAATAATAATGGTGAGAGAGGGCATTCCTGACGACAATCTCTGCCAACGTGAAAGCTATCTGAACTTAAACTGTTGGTGATAACTGCTGCTTTGGGATCATTATATAATACTGTAACCCATTTAGTAAAGACCTCTCCAACACCAAACCGTTCCAGCATATAAACGAGATATAGCCATTCTATCCGATCGAATGCCTTCTCTGCCTCAAGGGAGACAACTAATCCTGGCATCGCTCCCTGCTGGCAGGCTTGTACAATATTTAAGACTCTTCTAATGTTATTAGTTGATGTGCGACCCTTTATAACCCCCATCTGGCCTTCTTTAATAATGAATGGTAAAACACTCCCCAGTCTTCATGTAAACACTTTTGAGAGAATTTTAAAATCCAAATTCAACAAGGAGCAGTCATTTGGAGTCTTTTCCTTGTTGAGAATGAGACAAATATTTGCTTCTCTCAGAGAAGGCAAGAGGCAGCCCAGACTATGTGAGTAATTATACATATTTATAAGTGGCCCGACCAATTCCCCAATCAATTCGTTGTGGAACTGAGCCTGGAATCCATCTGGTCCAGGCTCTTTGCCACTCTGTAGCTGCCTCACTGCCTCCTGTATTTCATGGGTTGCTAGGGGGTTCATTGAAGAACAACACCTGTTTCCAGGTTAGGCCCGGGAGGGCAAGGCTTTTTTTTAAATAAAGACTTTATCTTCCTTGTTCTATTTTCACATCCCTGTGGCATATAAAATTCGAAATAGAACCTTCTAAAGACTGCATTGATCTTTTTAGGATCACAGATCACGGTACCATCACTCTTTCTAAAGATGTCATGGCTTGGGCAGCATTTTTCTTTCTGGCAAGGTATGCTGGATACCTGCCAGGCTTGTCACCGTGTTCAAATAATCTCTGCTTCACCAGTATTATCTCCCTCTTTGCTGTTTGATTAAGGTATTCAAGGTTACCCTAAGTGCTGTGACCCGCTGTAGTTTAGTAATGGAGGGTCTATCCACATAAGCTGTCTTAGCCACCTTTAGGTGACCCTCGAGCAGACACTGCTGTTCTCCCTTTTGTCTTTTCCGGGGCACAGAATATGAGATAACCAAGCTCATGCATGTGCCTTAGCAGTCTCCCACATCACCGAAGGGTTACTGGCCGTGTCTGAGTTGATATCCCAGAAGGTTTTAAATTCTTCGAGAAATATTTTATGAACTTACTATCCTTCAATAGAAAAGGGTCCATATGCCAATGTCGGGAAGCTATCTCATCATCACTAATCTTAACCTCCATTTATACTGTGGCATGGTCGGAAATATATATATATTACCTACTTCACAAAACAATATTTTAGTTCAAAAGTATCAACGGGACAGAAACATATTGATTCATGTATGGCACGTGTGTAGGTTAGAGTACAAAGTAAAGTCTCTAGCCACCGGGTGAAGACACGCCCACACATCTACCTGCCCCAACTCCCTCCTCAGAACCGCCAACTACCTAGATCTCAAAGATATGCCCACAGATCTCTAAGGTATTCTGGCCACTCCTGGGTCGATGATACAATTATAATCACCCGCTATAATCGTGTGGTGCACCCCGCGAACCATCAACTTGGAGAACGCTTCCATTACAAATTTAAAAGTGTGCACCGGGGGGCAATAATGATTGAAAATCCCATATTCCTCTCCATATAATAGTGCATTAATTAATATATACCATCCAGAGTCATCTTTTATCTGGCTTACCATTTGGAAGGGAAGATACTTGCGAATTAGAATGGCTACTCTTCTACTTTTTGAGCTGAAAGATGCAAAGAACACCTGGCCAAAACCACCCTATTGCAGCTTTGAATGCTCCTTAGCAAGTAGATGTGTCTCCTGTAGAAGGGATACATCCACCCTTTCTTTTTTATGGCTTGATAATATCTTTTGATAATATCTTTTTCCTTTTGATTGGTGAGTGGCACCCCTTGACATTCCAGGTGCACCACCAAAACGAATGACTAGCGATGATCCAAGTAAGCCTGAGACCCCCGAGGAGGGACATCCCCACCCAAAGACATTGAATAAAACCAAAAATGATTCACACATAAAACACTCTTTAAAACAGCTAAATCAAAACAACTAAGAACTACTCCTAAAAACAAATAACATAAAACATACTTAAAAGGAGATTTTCCCCCTTGTTCACAGGAGGCACTACTACTTCCATTAATCCCGCCATAACATCTCCCAGCCAGAGACATGCCCTCGGCCCAGGCATTACAAATTAGAGCAAATAAATTCCAATGTCTTATAAGACAGAAGTTAAAGATGGGTGACCCACCCACTACACCCCCACCCCACACCATCATATAGACATTTGTAGCAAAACAACACAAGATGAAAATACATAAAATTACAACATTACAATCCCAGCAAGTAATAAGTAAACAAATTTTAAAAAAAAGAAATATTCCCAACCCGCGCGAGCTATAGATAAGAGTCCATAGAAAGGATAAGGAATGATCCACACACTACCCCCACCCCCACCCACCAAGGAAAGATGGAGAAGAGAAAGAGGAAGAAAGAAGGAGGAAAAAAAAACAAAAGGAGGGCAAAATAAAGTCATTATCCATACACTTCAAGTCCCGCAGTCTACTTGAGAGCATCCAGGAATTAGTTTACTTCTTCTGGCGATCCAAAGTTATGCACAGATCCTCCATGACTGCAGCACAGCGTTGCCGGATATTGCACAGCATATTGAATATTTAAATCCCTCAGACGCTTCTTCGCCTCATCAAATGCCTTCCTCTTGCGGTCCACCGACGGGGAAAAATCCTGGAACTGCATTATCCTGGAGCTCTTGTATATCATGGCATGAGAATCTTTCCTCAAAGACTATGGAGGACTCTAGCAGCATCTGTTTTTTCCCTGCAATGCTGTAGTTGAATTAGGACTAGGCGGGGTCGCTGGTCCGACCCATGCCAGCGCACGGCAACCCGGTGGGCCCATTCAGCCCATACCCGGCCCAGCTCTGACTCCAGTTACAGCAGCTGTGGGTGCCATTGCGCCAGGAAGTCAAATCACGAGCCTTCCTCCTCCCATTCGGGAAGGCCAAGCAACCGAATATGTTTCCGACGACCTGGATTTCTGATGTCATCAATATGTTCCTCTAAGTTGGGGACTCAATTTTCCAAAGCCCAGACCTGACCCATGGATGACTCAGCAGTGGTCTTGGAGGCCGTGGCCTGTTATTCTGCTCTCCCCGACACGCTGCCCGAGTTTCTCGATCTGCAGCATGACCGAGACTGACTACTACCTGGACTGGATCTCTTCAATGGAGTAATCAATCTTCTCTCGGAGTTTAAGAAGCTCCGAGATCAGGCTTGCCCCTGCAGGTGAGTCCCCCGGGTTGGTCGCAGACATCTGTCTTGCTGCAGGGTGGGGGGAGGGGTCCCGCTCCGTTGTGAACTGTGAGAACCTTTGCCTTCGGTCATTTTAAAAAGCATCAACTTCTAATGTTTGATGTAGAATGGCCAAGGCTGCTGGGAAAAAACTGGTTTAAACAATTTAACAGGTGAGGTGAGGGTGGGTACCCCACTTTGTCCGAGTCTTGGGCAGAGCTCTGCAGACTCATACCTACTGGGTCACATCCCTTTTACATCTCCCTGACACTCTGTTTAAAAATAAAGGAATAAGGCAAAATACAGAAAATTAGAAACTGATCAAACTCACCTCGGTCGTGGGTAAGTTCCTGGAATCCGTTGTGAAGGATGAGATTTCTGAATAATTGCCAGTGCAGATTAAGTAGGGCCAAGTCAGGATGGTTTTGTCAAAAGAGATGATGCTAATGAATCTGTTAGAATTCTTTGAGGATGTAACAAACAGGTTAGACCAAAGACAGCTAATGAATACTATCTATTTGGACTACAAGAAGGACGTTGACAATGTGCTTCACAGGAGGCTGCTGAGTATCAGGAGGCCCATGGTGTCAGAGACAAGGTACTAGCGTGTACAGAAGCTCAGCTGTCTGGCAGAAAGTAGAGAGTGGGAATATAAGGGTCCTTCTATGGATAGCAGACGATGGCAACTGGTGTTCCACAAGGAAACCACAACTTTTTACTTTGAACATTAAAGATCTAGATGAAGGAACTGAGGACATTCCGGCGAGGCTTTTATATTTTGCAAAGGTAGGTAGAGGGACAGGTATCATTGAGGAGGTAGAATTTAGATAGGGTAGAAGAATAGGCAACGAAGTGGCAGATGGAATTCACCCTGAGAAAGTGCGCGGTGATGCACTTTAGAGGATAGAAGAGAGGCATGGACTATTTTATAACTGGGGAGAAAATTCAGAAATCTGATGTGCAAATAGATTTTCAAGTTCCAGTCCGGGATTGTCTCAAGGTAAATGTGCAAGTTGAGTCAGTATTTAGGACGGTGTTATATCTGCCACACAGTGTGCTGGAAAGCTTACATTCAGAAAAAAGAACTGAGTCAACTCCTATAAACAATAATATTTATTTATTGAACATATTTAATATTAGAACAAATAAAAAGCATTATAATGTAATGAAAATCACTACAAACTATCTTATGATTTAACTTGACTTTGGATGATCACGTCCCACCCCACGAGAAGTTGACCGGATTCCACGTAGTGATGTCTTTTTGTTCTTCAGATGGTCTTGGAGTTGTCTTCTCGTCAAGTGGTTATTCTTGAGTTACCACTCTCTGAGGGGTTGTACAGTGATTCTTATCCTTCCAAGTCTTCACGCCTTTTTGGGAGGGTGTGGAGGATCTGTCAATGGAATGATCAGGTTCATTTACACTGATCAATCAGTCCCAACCTGTCACATTAATGGTCCAGGGACGGCATTCCATTATCCCATTCAGGTCCAACTTCATGTAGGTATTTCAGATTCTGTAGCTGTCAAGTTTGTTGGCATTTGTAGGGAGATGCAGCCTGTCTGGATTCTGTAATATGGGGATTAAAACAGAGACTTTAGTCAAGGCTGAATTCTACTTCCCAGCATGCTTTAATCATTGTTCATTTTTGTAACTCCATGGTAAATTTATTATTGTCCATCGTAAGATTATTATTTCAGGTGGTCCATCTGGTCAGAAAGGCAAATACATTTGTAGCATTTATTTTCAGTGGGCTTGAATATTAAAGCAGCATGGAGTATTGTCTACCGTTTTGGGCCCCATAACTCAGGAAAGATGTACCGCCCCGGACAGTATTCAGAGGAGCTTCATAAGAATGGTCTTAGGAATGAAATGCTTAACATATGAGGTCTCTGTGTCTATACTCGCTGGAGTTGAGAAGGATGACGGTGGATCTAATTGAAGCATACAGAATATTGGGTGTCTGGTCAGAGGAGATATTGGGAAGATGCTTCCACTGTTAGGAGAGAAGGGACTCAAGGACATAGCCTGAGAGTCAAGAGAAGATTTTTTAGAATGGAGATAAGGAGAAATGCCTTCAGCTTGAGATTGCTGTGGCAGCATTTGAACCCAGGTCACTCGAACATTATCTGGGTTTAGCACATACTAATTCAGTGGTAACACTACGAGGCCATTGACTTGCCCAATCCTCCACAGTGTGACTAACGTGCGCAGTATGACATGCCCTGTGATTTGCCTTCATGTTAAATTTGACTTCCTTATCAAGATATGGATGACTTTTCCCCATTATGCAATTCATCTTTGGTCTTTAGTATCTCCCTAGGTATTTGCCAAATTTCTTCATCTGTCTTGCCTTTGACTGTTCTGTTCTCCTCCAGTCCACCCAGGCCAAATCCTTCCTTAGGCCTATATATTTCTTATTGCCTAACACTAACACTCTCATGTATGACTCAGTTTTCACTCTTTCAATCTGAATGTGAAACTCCAGCAAGTTGTGATTACTCTTTCCAAGGCAAGCTCATCCAACAATCCTTCCATGTAACATAATATCAAATCTAAATTAGCCCATTCTCTGGTTGGTTCCATGACGTCCTGCTCTCAGTAATAATCTCTCAGACACTCGATCAATCTTTATTCAAGGCTATCACTGTTCAGTTGATTAATTGAGCCAATTTGCATGTTCAAACCACCCATAGTTACTGTTGTGCCCTTGTTAAAAGCCCTCACTCTTTTCAACCTCAGAAGTACTTTGGGGCAGAGGCTGAAAATTACCCTTCCCAAGAGGTTTCTTCTCTTGCTTTTTATTTGCACTGAGACGGATTTCAAACATGTTTTGACACAAAACACTTCGAAAAGGTCTGAGTTCCCACTTGCACAAACAAATGTTTATTTTCTTTACACTAACCACATTTCACAGTAAATATTGAGGAATTAACAGAGCTAAAAGTGGTCATGAGATATCTTTAGCAAAGAGGGTTGAGGAAAATCCCAAAGCCTTTGTTTTCATATATAAGGAGCCAAAGTGTAACTAGAGAAATGTTTGGCCAGCACAAGGAAAAAGGAAGAAAGTTATACGTTGTGTCAGAGAAAATGCGTGAGATTCTTAACGAGTACTTTGCATCTGTATTCACCAAGGAGAGGGACATGACGGATGTTGAGGTTAGGGATAGATCTTTGAGTATTCTGGGTCAAGTCGATATAAAGAGGGAGAAGGTTTTGGATATTCTAAAAGGTATTAATGTTGACAAGCCCCCAGATTTGGATGGGATCTACCACACATTACTAAGGGAATTGAGAGAAGAAATAAGTGGGGCTTTAACTTATATCTTTGCAGGATCCTTGAACATCGGTGAGGTCCTGGAGGACTGGAGAATTGCTAATGACGCCCCTTTGTTAAGAAGGGGAGCGGGGATAATCCAGGTAATTATAGACCGGCGAGCCTAGCATCAGTGGTAGGGAAACTGCTGGAGAAGGTACTGAGTGACTTGAGTAAGGTGTTTTATTCGGTTACCCATAGTAGGCTGATGGAGTAGGTGAAGTCGCATGGGCCTCAGTTCGTTCTATCTAGATGGAAAGAGAACTGGCTGGGCAACATGAGGCAGAGAGTAGTAATAGAAGGGGATTTCTCAAAAGGGCATAAGCGTCGATTGATAAGCTCCTTTGATGCTGCCTGACCTGCTGCCCTTTTCCAGCAACACAGTTTTAAGCTCTGATCCCTAGCATCTGCAGTCCTCACTTTCTCCTAGTTTGCAGATGATACCAAGATTGTTGGAGTAGCAGATAATGAAGAGGACTGCCAGAGAATGCAGCAGAATATAGATAGATTGGAGAAATTGGCACAGATATGGCAGATGGAGTTCAATCTGTGCAAATGCGAGGTGATGCATTTTGGAGGATCCAATTCTAGAGCGAACTGTGCATTAAATGGAAAAGTCCTGGGGACAATTGACATACAGTGTGATCTGGGTGTTCTGTTCCTTGTTTCCTGAATCTGGCAATGCAGGTAAGTAAAGTGGTCAATAAGGCATTTGGCATGCTTTCCTTGATTGGATCAGTTGTTGAGTACAAACACTGGCAGGTCATCTTACGGTTGCTTAGGACTTTGGTTTGGCCACATTTGGAATCCTGCATATAGTTCATTTCCAATAGGATGTGGATGATAGATTAGAGTGCAGAGTCGTTTCATCAGGGTGTTGCCTGGGATGGAGGGTGCTGGTTATGGAAAGAGGTTGGGTAGATTAGGATTATTTTAATTATAAGGACAAAGGCTGATGGGTGAACCTGATTGAAGTCTACAAAATCAAGAGAGAGATAGACAGAGTAGATACCAAGAAGGTTTACCACAAATTGTGAACTTATGACCCCTCTTAATTGAGTTCCAAAGTGAGAGGGAAAGATTTAGGGCCTGAGGGATAAATGTGGGAAGCTCGGAGGTGGTAGGGGCAGGAACGATAGTGTCATCTAAGATGTATCTGCCAGATACATGAATGGGCGGTGAGCAGAGGGATACAGGCCCTTAGAAAATAGGTGGCAGGTTTAGAAAATAGGAGGATCTGGATCAGCGCAGGCTTGGAGGGCCGAAGGTACTCTTCCTGTGTTGGAATGCTCTTTGTTCTTTATCATTCATTCTAAAAATAGCAATGTTTCAACTTATTGTATGCTACAATTTAATCATATTTATTTATTTGGCAGTGCATGTCAAATTATTGTCATTGCTAAATTTCAGACACAGAGTCATACAGATGTACAGCATGGAAACAGACCCTTCTGTCCAACTCGTCCATGCTGACCATATATCCCAACCCAATCTAGTCCCATCTGCCAGCACTCAGCTCATATCCCTCGAAACACTTTCTATTCATATACCTATCCAGATGACATCTCAATGTTGCAATTGTACCAGCCTTCATCACTTCCTCTGGCAGTTCATTCCATACACGTACTACCCTCTGTGTGAAAATGTTGCACCTTACATCACTTTTACATTTTTCCATCCCAATCTAAACCTATACCATCTAGTTCTGGACTCCCCCACACCAGGGAAAATAGCTTGCCTATTTCCCCATTCATGCCCGTCATGGTTTTTTAGACCTCTATAAGGTCACCCCTCAGCCTCCAATGTTCCAGGGAAAACAGCCCCAGCCTATTCAACCTCCACCTAGAGCTCAAACTCTCCAACCTTGGCAACATTCTTGTAAATCTTTTCAGAACCGTTTCAAGTTTCACAACATCCAACCAATAGGATGGAGACCAGAATTGCACATAATATTCCAAAAGTGGGCTAACTAACCTCCTGTACAGCCGCAACACGACCTTCCAACCACTGTACTCAAAGCTCTGACCAATTAAGAAAAACATACCAAATGTTTTCTTCACTGTCTTATCTATCTGTGACTCTACTTTCAAGGAACAATGAACCTGCACTCCAAATTCTCGTTGTTCAGCAATACTCCCCTGGACCTCACCATTAAGAGTATAACTCCTGTTAAGACTTGCTTTCCCAAAATGCAGCATCTCGCATTTACCTAAATTAAACTCCATCTATCACTCCTCAGCCCATTGGCCCATCTGATCAAAATCCCATCTTAATGTGAGGTAAAATTCTTCGCTGTCCACTGCACCTCCAATTTGGGTGTCATCAGCAAATTTACTAACTATACATTTATACTCACATGCAAATCGTTTATATGAATGACTAAAAGTAGTGGACCCAGCACCGATCCTTGTGACACTCCACTGGTCACATGCCAACAATCTGAAAAACAACTCTGCACCACTACCGTCTGCGTTCTCCCTAAAGTCAGCTCTGTATCAAAATGGCTACTAATCCCTTTATTCCAATAGATCTACCCTTGCAAACCTCGAATGCCTTACTGAAGTCCTTATTGATCACGTCCACTGCTCTGCCCTCATCAATCCTTTTTGTTACTTCTGTAAAAAACTCAATCAGGTTTGTGAGACATGATTTCCCACGCACAAAGCGATATTGACTCTCCCTAATCAGTCCTTGCCTTCCCAAGTAAATGTACAACCTGTCCCTCAGGATACCCTCCAACAACTTGCCCTCCACTGACGTCAGGCTCAATGGTCTATAATTCCCTGGCTTGTCCTTACCACCTTTCTTAAACAGTGACACCACGTTCGCCAACCTCCAGTCTTCTGGCACCACACCTGTGACTATCAATGGTACAAGTATCTCAGTAAGAGGCCTAGCAATTACTTCCCTAGCTTTGCACAGAGTTGTAGGGTAAACTTGATCAATCAGATCCTGGGGATTTATCCACTTTTATGCGTTTCAAGACATCAGCACTTCCTCCTCTGTAATAAGGACATTTTTCAAGATGTTACCATCTATTTCTTTGTATATCTATATCTCCCATGTCTTTCTCCTGAGTAAACACTGATACAAAGTGCTCCTTTAGTGTCTACCCCACCTCCTGCGGCTCCACACAAAGGCACCTTGCTGATCTTTGAAGGCTCTATTCTCTCCCTATTTACCCTTTTGTCCTCAATGTATTTATAAACTCCTTTTGGATTCTTCTTAACTCAATTTGCCAAAGATATCTCCTGTTGCCTTTTTGCCTTCCTGATTTCCCTCTTTAATATGCTCTGACTGCCTTTATACTCTTCTAAGGATTCACTCGATCAATCCTGCCTTACCTGACATATGCTTCCTTCTTTTTCTTAACTCGACCCTCAATTTCTTTAGTCATTCAGCACTCTCTATACCTACCAGCCTTTCCTTTCACCCTAATAAGAATATCCTGTCTCTGGACTCTCGTTATTTCATTTCTGTACGCTTTCCATTTTCCAGCCATCCCTTTCCCCGCGAACATCTGCCCCCATCAGCTTTTAAATGTTCTTGCCCCCAATAACATCGAAATTGTCCTTTCTCCAAGTTAGAACTTCAACTTTAAGTACTCGTCTGTCCTTATCCATTGTTATTTTAAAACTAATAGAATTGTTGGCAAATAGCTGGAGGTCACACATTTCAGTGAGAAATTAATTCGATTGATTATATTTAAGTGTGTAAGAATGATAAGTCGATTTGATTGTTCAATCATTTGCTCACTCTGAATATGCAATCAGTCAGAGGTCAACCACTTTGCAAATAATCGAGCGACAATGTATGCATTTGAATACTGAGATTCAATGTGTAATTGAGATCACCAAAATAGTCAGACAACATGTTATTTTTCGATACAAAACAAAATGTGCATTATTTACTTTTGCATCATAAAAGATTCTTCGGTGTTTATAATTTAATTCCATCAATATAGAATCAACTTAATTGATTTCAGAGATGGTGCAGTTATGGTGCTGTTGAATAATTGTAGCTCATATCTTATTATTGCCCTTTTCATAAACATGGCAAACTCCTGATCATTGATCAGGTCAGTAAACCCATCACTTTACATCATGACCGACATTAAAAGTGGATTCCAAAAGGCCTGAATTCTGGTACAGTGCTCCTGGACCTCACAGCTGCCTGTGGCACTGAGTGAGACACTGGCCTGCTCCTGAATCTGTCCAGAGAGTTTCCAACCTGAGTCAGGGCAGTCATTCAAATATTCCCTCACAGAGAATCATTTGGAATCCACCTTCAGCTGCAGGAAACTAGCCAACAGGCTATCACTGCTCTCAGTGTAGGTACAAACGCTGTCTAAATTAGATACCAGCGACTGACCAGGAACCAGGTCTTACAAATTTATCCTCAGTCAGAGCCTGGCCCATGGAGCAGATGTATGGACATGGAGTCTTAGGATCACATCGCACAAGTTACATATGGTGATGACATCTGGCATGTCCCCCAGACTCCATACATTTGTCCCGTGGACCAGACACTGGGTGAAAATGTTCACAATTGGCAGTCTATTGCAGCATTTTGTGTCTCACAGTGAACCTTCTGAAACTGTATCCAATAAGTGCACCTTCATATTCAACAGTATCAAAATAAAAGTGTACATGTTTGTGGTTGGTCAGGTACTAATTCATAGGTCATCCAACAGAAGGTATCTGAAGAAACCAGGAGCAAACAGCAAGCCAAGAATCGTTTTAATAACTGAACCTGGTAGATTTTGTCTGGTCTAGGTCACCACGCATATTGTACTGACAGTTAGGTGAATGTAACAATGCACATCAAAACTGGAAGTCTTGGCCTAACGTCCCACCCCAGCTCCCTGACCTCACCGCACTCCCTTGCACACTTCACACCCTCAAACAATTAACAATGAATGAGAATCCACAAACTGAGTGAAACTTGGAACGCAGAACAGTACAGACAGTAAGAGCCCTTCAGCCCTCAATGTTTTGCTGGTCTTTTATCCTAGTCTTGTAGATCAGACTAACCTACATGACCTTATGTTTGTACTTCAATCAGTCTGTACTTCTTATCAACTTTTCTACATGCTGTCCAACCAACTGATTAACTGTTTCCATTTCAATGCTATTTAGAGTGCTGCTTGCATGAGTAATGTCCTCTGAATCACATAATGAAAAAAAAGAATACACCAATGCCTTCCTGATGAAGGGCTTATGCCCGAAACATCAACTCTCCTGCTCCTCGGATGCTGCCTGACCTGCTGTGCTTTTCCAGCGTCACACTTTTTGACTCTGATCTCCATCAACTGCAGTCCTCAGTTTCTCCATTACTGAGGGATGTCCCCTCTGCACACTGAGCAGGGAATTAACCATCAGGACTCATTGTATGTGGAGCTGACTGCTCAGTTCTGGAAAGTTGCACTTGATGAATATCTTTTTTTTAAAAAAAAGATATTACAGTTCAACAAATGTTAATTCAGTGCCAGAGTTATAATTTTGGTTCATGGTTTGAGCAACCTGATCAGAAATAGTGAATGACTGAAGAACTCCGAGGTACAGAGAATTCCAGGTGTTATATTCCAGCTTACGTTAATGCTGGGAATATTATCAGACAGACTGATGTGGTAAGGGAATGAATTGATGTGTGGAGGTGTGACATTTTTGCCATCACAGAGACGTGTTTGAGGGAGGTCAGGGCCAACAACTCAATATTCTGTCATACTGTAAAATATGGGCAGGACATGAGAGGGGGTTGAATAGAAGGTGGTGTTGGATTATTAATTAAGGAGTTAGTTACTGCAGTAAGGAGGGACAATATCTTGGAAGTGTCTTCAAATCAGGGTTTATGGGCCGAGGTTAGGATCAAAACGATGACAGAACACACTGCTTATTTTACAGAGCACCATAAAGTTGAAAATACAGGAGAAGATATATAACCAATTCACTTAGGTGTGTAGGAAAGCAAGGCCGGAGATGTTACAGAGATAGGAAAGCAAGGTTGGAGATCTTACAGAGAGAGAAAAGCAAGGCTAGAGATGTTACAGAGATAGGAAAGCAAGGTTGGAGATCTTACAGAGAGAGAAAAGCAAGGTTGGAGATGTTACAGAGAGAGAAAAGCAAGGTTGGAGATGTTACAGAGATAGGAAAGCAAGGCTGGAGATGTTACAGAGGTAGGAAAGCAAGGTTGGAGATGTTACAGAGAGAGAAAAGCAAGGTTGGAGATGTTACAGAGATAGGAAAGCAAGGCTGGAGATGTTACAGAGATAGGAAGGCAAGGCTAGAGATGTTACAGAGATAGGAAAGCAAGGTTGGAGATGTTAATGAGAGAGAGGGAAGCAAGGCTGGAGATGTTACAGAGGTAGGAAAGCAAGGCTGGAGATCTTACAGAGAGAGAAAAGCAAGGTTGGAGATCTTACAGAGAGAGAAAAGCAAGGTTGGAGATCTTACAGAGAGAGAAAAGCAAGGTTGGAGATCTTACAGAGAGAGAAAAGCAAGGTTGGAGATCTTACAGAGAGAGAAAAGCAAGGTTGGAGATCTTACAGAGAGAGAAAAGCAAGGTTGGAGATCTTACAGAGAGAGAAAAGCAAGGTTGGAGATCTTACAGAGAGAGAAAAGCAAGGTTGGAGATCTTACAGAGAGAGAAAAGCAAGGCTGGAGATCTTACAGAGAGAGAAAAGCAAGGCTAGAGATATTACAGCGCTAGAAAAGCAAGTCTGGAGATGTTACAGAGATAGTAAAACAAGCTGCAGATGTTTCAGAGGTAGGAAAACATGGATGGAGATGGCAGAGAGATTGAGTGGCCTGTGCATGCTAGAACAGGTTAGTGAGGTATTCTTAAATTCAGTCACAGGATATAGGGAGAGGTATAGCAGCTGGAAGTTACAGAAATAGGGAGAGATGTAGGGGCTGGCAGAATTTACAGCGACAGATGGGTCTGGAGTTTGAGATAAAGATTGTGGAGATATGGAGGGTTAATGAGATACAGATGGATGCAGCGGCTGGAGGAGATGACAGGGAAAGATACAGACATTCACGTGGGTAGTTTAAAAATGGAAATGAGCGATGTCTTAATAGAGAAAATATTATAGAAATCTTTGGAATAGACAACGCACTGGGAGGAACTGAAGGATTGTCCAAATACGAGAGAAATAGAGTCAGTGTAATACAGCACAGGACAGGCCCTTCGGTTGCCAGCGACACAAATAAAAAAGCCCTGAAGACCCTGGAAACCCCTCCTTTCGAACGTCTGGGGGCAAACGCTAGATTTGGGAGAGGTGTCCTATTGACTGCTCAAACAACAATGTGACATAACGACACCTCATTGTGTCAGATCAAACACTGACACGGAAACCTCCTGCTGACTCCCCTCCCTCAGCTGATGGATCCGTGTCACTCCACATTGAACAACACGGGGAGGACGCACGGAGAGGGTGACAGAGCTGGAGAATGTATACTGGGTGGGCCATTTCAAACCCCACCAAGAGGGGATCAGCAGCAGCATTGCTGATCGAGATGGTCGTGTCCAAAAGGAAATAGCTTCCAGAGTGAATCTGCACCGGGGCAGGGGAGAAACACGCTTGACCTCATCTTCACCAACCTACTGCTTTACCAGTGCCACACATTGACGTATGAAAATTAATTGGCCATAAGAATATGTCAGGGGCTAGGAATCCTGCAGAAACAACTCACTTCATGATCTCTGAAAGCCTGTCCCCCATCGATAAGACACATGTTGAATATGTGTGTGATGAAATACCCACTATTTCCTTGGGTGAGTTCAGCTTCACCCCTCATCCACTGACAGTCAGTAGTAGCAATTCCTGCCATCTACACAGTGCTCTGCAGAAATTTACCAAGGTTCCTTACAACGTACTTGTGAACCCCCGACCATCAAGAAGGACAAGGGAAGCAGATACATGGGACCCCCACCATGTTAGCGTTCTGTTCCAAGTCATCTGCCATCCTGATTGGTAAGTACACTGCTGTTCCTTCAGTGTCACTGTTTCAAGGTCCCTCCCGAATGGTAATGGAAGTCTAACTCCAACACGTGGACTCCAGTGGTTCAGTGCGGCAGCTCACCACCACCTTCTCAAGGGCAAGAAGAGACAGACAATAAATACTGGCCCAATCATATTCTATGAATAAATTAAAACGAAAAATATTGTCCAAACATGCGCAATGCTGGACACTATGCTTTGCGTTTTGTGAGCTCAGGCTGGTTGGGTTCAGTCCGTAACTTGCTTGTTGTGAACAGTTGAAGGGTTAATCTGTCAGACTCTCAGAGGCATGGCCTACATACCGAGCATCACACAGACATTGATATTCACACCCATCACTGAGCTCTGAGATAGACATAAGCAATACAAAATGTTTTCATATCTGACTAACATGTTTAAACACACAGTGAAATTGTTACCACAAAAAATGATTATGATTGAATATTACCAGGGAGAAAGTAAGGACTGCAGATGCTGAAGATCAGAGTAAAAAAATGTGGTTGTGAAAAAGCACAGCCGTTCAGGCAGCATCTGAGGAGCAGGAGAGTCGACTATTAGTTCACAACATTAATACAAAGGAAAATAATTGCATATTTTCAAAGTTAATGCACTTAATAATAATGTGGTCTTGGGTGTGGGAATGATATTCATCATTTCAATGTGAGTTGGGCACTGTTTTCATCATATTGTTGTTATAAAAGTGAACAGAATAAATGGGTGGATTTTATGCATATTCGACAATCTAAAAGCTGGTATTATGAAATGATGTCGGAACTTTAGTAAAGAGACTTTGCTGTTAATGGTTAGAACAATGCTGTAAACATTTACACAGAGATTTCCAGCTCAAATCACACACAAGAACGTTAGGCTGGGATGATGCTGGCCATGAATGGAGCTGCACAATTCTGTTTAGATAGCGACATTGTGGGGCTAACATACATTGGATATGGTTTATGAGAGATTCAATGTAAGCTGCCATGTGCTGCGGGATTCCATCACCTTTGTAACACCGTCATTCAGGACCAGGGCCAAGATGCAGAATTACAGAGTTTAGGGACACACCAGAGAAATATACTTGCAAGACATGTCTGTTTACAGGTCATTGTTATAAATATTGAACTGTGTATGGACCAGCGCCATGTGCGAGTCCATTGACCAGTCTGCCCCACTCACATCTCCCCATTGTTCAGGTATGTCTGTAACCAGTCTATTGTGAGGGATTGTGTGAGTAACTGCCCAGCTCCAGTTTGGAAGCTCTCTGGACAGATTTTGGAGATGGTCAGTATTTTGGAGGTCATGGTGAGGGCCAGTAACACTGTGTCTGAATTCAGGCTTTTCCTCAAAGTCATTTCCAACAGCTTTGATGCCTGCAAGATGGTGTGTTCACTGATCTGAACATGAATCGGCTGTTTATGACAGTCACTGAATTGTGTAATAGTAAGGTGTGCGCTCTGGTATTTCAATTATTGTTCAATTCAATTGTTTCAACTGAAAAATATTGATGCTTGGTTTATTTTAAAATATGTAAGAAATAAAGTGATATTAACTCTACACTATACAAAACGTAAAATTGACCTGCTGCATATTTCCCTCAGACTAATCAAGCAACAATCAATATTGTCTGGAAAGCAAGATTATGTGAACAGGACTATGTCCCAGGCAACATCACCATCCTCTCTGGTAGGTTCTGTCCCACTGAAAGGAAGAAGCCAAGCAGAAGAAGGCAGGCCCTTGGCATATAGGGCAGCATGGTGTCTCAGTGGTTAGCACCGCTGCCTTACAGCACCAGGGATCCAGGTTCGATTCCAGCCTTGGGCAACTACCTGCGTGGAGTTTACACATTCTCCCCGTGTCTGCGTGGGTTTCCTCATACAGTCCAAATATGTGCAGCTGAGGTGAATTGGCCATGGTGGTGGCTTGGTCTATGGAGAGCTAGTGCGGACTGGTTGGGCCGAAGGGTCTGTTCCCACACTGTCGGCAATCTATTCTAATCGTAGTGCTCAGCATTGATGCTGGATCCTGTGGCTGCTCTGCAGAAGGTTTTGCGGGAATCAATAAAAGGGAAACCTATAATTGACCACATTGTCAACTTTCTGCCTGCTGCAGATACACCTCTTCATTTCATATCTTTAAGAATGGTCACGACGGAATCGTGAAAGGATGCAAGGGCTATCTTTAAATTTTGCAGACCCCTCCACACAATGATATGAACTGAACGGTAAAGAGTTAAAACAGGTTAAGCAACAAATGACGATGCATCCATAAGGTACAATGGCCCTTTTTCGTCTGCAGCAGCATCGTATTAGGTACAACTCATACAGTCTGAAACTTTCTGGACCGACATACCTCCCACTGCACAATAACCACCACGGCCCGACATACCTCCCACTGGACAGTAACCATCACGGACTGACACACCTCCCACTGTACAGTAACCCCCACGGCCAGACACACACCTCCCACTGTACAGTAACCATCACACCCCGACATACCTCCCACTGTACAGTAACCATCATCGCCCAAAATACCCCCCACTGTACAGTAACCATCACACCCCGACATACCCCCCACTGTACAGTAACCATCATCGCCCGACATACCTCCCACTGTACAGTAACCATCACACCCCGACATACCTCCCACTGTACAGTAACCATCATCGCCCGACATACCTCCCACTGTACAGTAACCATCACACCCCGACATACCTCCCACTGTACAGTAACCATCACACCCCGACATACCTCCCACTGTACAGTAACCATCACGGCCCGACATACCTCCCACTGTACAGTAACCGTCACATCCCGACATACCTCACACTGTACAGTAACCATCACACACCGACATACCTCCCACTGTACAGTAACCATCACACCCCGACATACCTCCCACTGTACAGTAACCATCACACCCCGACATACCTCCCACTGTACAGTAACCATCACACCCCGACATACCCCCCACTGTACAGTAACCATCACACCCCGACATACCCCCCACTGTACAGTAACCATCACACCCCGACATACCCCCCACTGTACAGTAACCATTACACCCCGACATACCTCCCACTGTACAGTAACCATCACACCCTGACATACCTCCCACTGTACAGTAACCATCACACCCCGACATATCCCCCACTGTACAGTAACCCTCACACCCCGACATACCTCCCACTGTACAGTAACCATCACATCCCGACATACCTCCCACTGTACAGTAACCATCACTACCGGACATACCTCCCACTGTACAGTAACGATCACTACCGGACATACCTCCCACTGTACAGTAACCATCACGGCCCGACATACCTCCCACTGTACAGTAACCATCACTACCGGACATACCTCCCACTGTACAGTAACCATCACGGCCCGACATACCTCCCACTGTACAGTAACCATCACTACCGGACATACCTCTCACTGTACAGTAACCATCACACCCCGACACACCTCCCACTGTACAGTAACCATCATCGCCCGACATACCTCCCACTGTACAGTAACCATCATCGCCCGACATACCTCCCACTGTACAATAACCATCACAGCCCGACATACCTCCCACTGTACAGTAACCATCACGGCCCGACACACCTCCCACTGTACAGTAACCATCACACCCCGACATACCTCCCACTGTACAGTAACCATCACGGACCGACATACCTCCCACTATACAGTAACCATCACACCCCGACATACCTCCCACTGTACAGTAACCATCACGGCCCGACATACCTCCCACTGTACAGTAACCGTCACATCCCGACATACCTCACACTGTACAGTAACCATCACACACCGACATACCTCCCACTGTTCAGTAACCATCACACCCCGACATACCTCCCACTGTACAGTAACCATCACACCCCGACATACCTCCCACTGTACAGTAACCATCACACCCCGACATACCCCCCACTGTACAGTAACCATCACACCCCGACATACCCCCCACTGTACAGTAACCATCACACCCTGACATACCTCCCACTGTACAGTAACCATCACACACAGACATATCCCCCACTGTACAGTAACCCTCACACCCCGACATACCTCCCACTGTACAGTAACCATCACATCCCGACATACCTCCCACTGTACAGTAACCATCACTACCGGACATACCTCCCACTGTACAGTAACGATCACTACCGGACATACCTCCCACTGTTCAGTAACCATCACTACCGGACATACATCCCACTGTACAGTAACCATCACACCCCGACATACCTCCCACTGTACAGTAACCATCACTACCGGACATACCTCCCACTGTACAGTAACCATCACACCCCGACATACCTCCCACTGTACAGTCACCATCACACCCCGACTTACCTCCCACTGTACAGTAACCATCACTACCGGACATACCTCCCACTGTACAGTAACCATCACTACCGGACATACCTCTCACTGTACAGTAACCATCACACCCCGACACACCTCCCACTGTACAGTAACCATCATCGCCCGACATACCTCCCACTGTACAGTAACCATCATCGCCCGACATACCTCCCACTGTACAATAACCATCACAGCCCGACATACCTCCCACTGTACAGTAACCATCACACCCCGACATACCTCCCACTGTACAGTAACCATCACGGACCGACATACCTCCCACTATACAGTAACCATCACACCCCGACATACCTCCCACTGTACAGTAACCATCACACCCCCACATGCCTCCCGCTGTACAGTAACCATCACACCCCCACATACCTCCCACTGTACAGTAACCATCACACCCCGACATACCTCCCACTGTACAGTAACCATCACACCCCGACATACACCCCACTGTACAGTAACCATCACGGCCCGACATACCCCCCACTGTACAGTTACCATCACACCCCGACATACCTCCCACTGTACAGTAACCATCACACCCCGACATACCCCCCACTGTACAGTAACCATCACACCCCGACGTACCTCCCACTGTACAGTAACTATCACACCCCGACATACCTCCCACTGTACAGTAACCATCACACCCCGACATACCCCCCACTGTACAGTAACCATCACACCCCGACATACCTCCCACTGTACAGTAACCATCACACCCCGACATACCCCCCACTGTACAGTAACCATCACACCCCGACGTACCTCCCACTGTACAGTAACCATCACACCCCGACATACCCCCCACTGTACAGTAACCATCACACCCCGACATACCTCCCACTGTACAGTAACCATCACACCCCGACATACCCCCCACTGTACAGTAACCATCACACCCCGACGTACCTCCCACTGTACAGTAACTATCACACCCCGACATACCTCCCACTGTACAGTAACCATCACACCCCGACATACCTCCCACTGTTCAGTAACCGTCACACCCCGACATTCCTCCCACTGTACAGTAACCATCACAGACCGACATACCTCCCACTGTACAGTAACCAACACAACCCGACATACCTCCCACTGTACAGTAACCATCACAGACCGACATACTTCCCACTGTACAGTAACTATCGCGGACCGACATACCTCCCATTCTACAGTAACCTTCAGGGTACGATATACATCCCACACTACAGTAACCATCACAGCCCGGCATAGCTCTCACTGTGGAGTTACTAACATTGCCCGATATACATCCCACTGTACAGTAACCGTAACAGAACGACATACCTCCCACTGTACACTAACCAACACGACCCGACATATCTCCCACTGTACAGTAACCGTTACGGCCCGACATACCTCCCACTGTACAGTAACCATCACGGCCGGACATACCCCCCACTGTACAGTAACCATCACGGCCGGATATACCCCCCACTGTACAGTAACCATCACGGCCTGACATACCTCCCACTGTACATTAACCATCACGGCCAGACATACCTGCCACTGTACAGTAACCATCACGGCCGGACATACCTCCCACTGTACAGTAACCATCACACCCCGACATACCTCCCACTGTACAGTAACCATCACGGCCAGACATACCTGCCACTGTACAGTAACCATCACGGCCAGACATACCTCCCACTGTACAGTAACCATCACGGCCAGACATACCTGCCACTGTACAGTAACCATCACGGCCGGACATACCTCCCACTGTACAGTAACCATCACACCCCGACATACCTACCACTGTACAGTAACCATCACACCCCGACATACCTCCCACTGTACAGTAACCATCACACCCCGACATACCTCCCAATGTACAGTAACCATCACACCCTGACATACCTCCCGCTGTACAGTAACCATCACACCCCGACACACCTCCCACTGTACAGTAACCATCACACCCCGACATACCTCCCACTGTACACTAACCATCACGGCCTGACATAACTCCCACTGTACAGTAACCATCACACCCCGACATACCTCCCACTGTACAGTAACCATCACACCCCGACATACCTCCCACTGTACACTAACCATCACGGCCTGACATAACTCCCACTGTACAGTAACCGGCTCGGCCCAACATACTTCCCACTCTACCAGCGCCATTAAGAGCGGCATGGTGGCTCAGTGTTTAGTACTGCTTGCTCACAGCGCCTGGGTTCGATTCCGGCCTTGGGAGATAACTGTGTGGAGTTTGCACATTCACCACGTGTCTGCAGGGGTTTCCTTCCGCAATCCAAATATATGCAGGATCCAAGTGAAATGGCCATGCTAAATTGTTAAGTGTCTTATTCAGAGGGAAACGGGTGTTGGTGGGTTACTCTTCGGAGGGTAGATGTGGACTGGTCAGGCCGAAGGGCCTGTTTCCACACTGTAAGGAATCTCATCTATTCTCCACGGTACATGTCAGGATATGATGGAATAATCACTTGTTTGAATGAGTGCAGCTCCAACATTACTCTAGTATGGACTTACTAACAACAGGCAGCACAGTTGCGTGGGGAGGATCATGTCTCACAAACTTCATTGAATGTTTTGAGAAAGTGGCAAAATTGATTGATGAGGGCGCGGGGCTGGTTGCTGGCCGTCTGGACCTTGGCAAGACCTTTGATATGGTTCCTTATGGCATGCTCATACAGAAGGTGAGGTGAATTGAAGTGCAATCAGCGGGCAGTTATTAAGATGGATAGAGAACTGTTTGGCCATAGAAGAGAGGAGTGGTGGAACAGTGTTTTTGTGACTGGAGATCTGTCAATTGATTGGCGGAGTTGCAGATTGTGAGGATGATTGCCAGAGAATACAGCAGGATATCGGTCAGCTGCAGACTTGGACAGAGAAAACACAGATGTGACGTGATTCATTTTGGAAGGTCTAATGAAAGAGAGCAGTATACAGTGGATGGAAAATCTACTGGCCGCATCAACATCCGAAGGGATCTTGGTGTACAGCTCCATAGTTCCCTGAAAGTGACCACACGGGTGGACAGGGTGATCAAGAAGACTGACAGCAAACTTGCAGACAGGCATCAGAGCATGCAGTATGAAAATTAGCAGGTCATGTTGCAGCTGGAGAGAAACTTAGTTCGATGTACATTTAGAATATCGTGTACTGTACTGGCTGCCACACGATGTGGAAGTGTTGGAGAGGGTATGGAAAAGTTTTACCAGGATGTAATCTGGTTTAGAGGGTATTAGCCAGAAGGAGAAATTGAACACACATGGTTTGTTTGCACCTGGGCATCATTGGCTATGGGGTTACCTGGTAGATATTTACAAAATTGCCAGAGGCATAGATAGAAGGACAGTTAGAGGCTTTTTCCCAGAGTAGAAATATCAATGACTCAGGACCGTAGGTTTTAGGTAAAAGGGAGAAAGTTCAGGAGATGTGATAGGTAAGGATTTTTTTTGCTGTTCCAGACAGAATGTAAAGTGCCTGGAATGCACTGATGGAGGGGAAGAAGCCGATATATCAAGGTTTCAGAGGGATCTTTGCACAAGTATGAGTACGTAGGGAATAGAGTGACATATAAAATGTCGGAAAAAAACTTTTGTTTTAACTTTAGAAGGGCATCATGTGTCAGTGCGGGCTTGCTGGGCTAAAGGATCTATTCCTGTACCGTACTGTTCTTTAAGACAATATTTGAGCGCGGGAGTGGCAAGATGCTCAATGAATGATTACTGATTACCAACAGCCATATTATTGTGGATCCCTCCCCTCATCAACTTGCTTCTTCATATCCATCCCCACTGTGGGCAAACTCAATACTGAGAATTTGACATGAATGTCAGAGCTGGTACCTGGTGACGCCATCTTAACCCTCACTCCTGCGGCCTTCTATCTTGGACACCAGGGGACACTGCACTGATAGAATCTGCATGTACTCCACAGCCACCAATGCTGGCATCTGACACATGCCAGCCTCACCATGCCATCCCAGCACACCTTCGACCCACTGACAGTACACTTCTGTACTTCAATGCTGCAGCTCAGGGTGCACTGACAACTCTCATTGCAATGCTGTTGCAAGGACACTGTGCTCAGGGGACACACCCAGCTCATGGACTGTCCTTCTGGGCTGCTCACTCCGTATTTTTACATACTCAATGCTGCTGCAAGGACACTGTGGTCAGGATCAAACACTCAGCTCATGGACTATCCCTCTGGGCTGCTTACTCCATGTTTGTACGCAATCAATGCTGCTGCAAGGAAACTGTGCTCAGGACACACACCCAGCTCATGGGCTGTCTCTCTGGGCTGCTGACTCCGTGTTTGTGCACACTCACTTTGAACTGACTTGAATGCTCACAGAATTATAGCCATGCCTTACTCTGCCTTTAGCAGAGTTTCCCCTCAGCTAGAGCTACCAGTCTCACCCGCCTGCTGTATTGTCTTGGTGTTTAGCACAGACACACACCCAGGAAGCTTGATATCATTGCCCACAGTCAGTCACGGTGCCCAGCACAGTGAGTCGGGGGAGTCTCAGATCTCAGTCCGGGAGCTTGAACACGGTCTCTCAGCCTGTCGTGGTTGTTCCCTTGGTTGGTCCTTCCCCTGTGAGGGGGTGAGGAACTGAATGTTAGGCTGCCCGACATCCCCCTTCGCTCTTTGTGGCCTAGTGTGGGATGGTTCCTACCGGAATGTGAGAATTACCAAGAAAGTTTAGGGAAATGGAAGTGGTTGGTACAGCTGTTAGTGCTGGGACAGTTGGGGGAAAGGTGTCGAGGTGTTCCGAGTGAGTGAGTGGGCAGCATAGACACCAGGCAGAGTTGGGCAGAGGGGCAGAGAAGAAATTACAGAGAGACTGAGAGAAGGTGCTGCATTCACTGAGGGTGGGAGAACATGAGCCTTGTTGCGAGGTGGGTGCAGTAACAGAGATAGAGTGAGGGAGAGGTCACAAAATGCAGATGGTGCCACTTACCTGGTGGAGTGGAGAAGGTCACTGACCTACTTCCTATACTGCTGGGTATTCACCCAGAAAGCTGGCACCGCACTGACTCAGGGGTCAGCCTCGGACCATGCAGAAGGGTCTGGTGTCATAGCTTCCCCTGCCAGCCCAGGAGGAAGATAATGACCCCTTCATGCACCATGTCATACACCAGGACCAGGGGCTGGGGCACAAAGTGGGGCCCCCCTTTTACCCCCTCTGCCATGTCCAGGCCAGGTTTGGATTCACAATCCAAGAGTAAAATGACTTTTTAAAGATGGCTCCTGGAAACAGGGAGGCCGGTGCATTCTGGGATATCCAGTCAGAGGGCAGCTGTTATGACAAAGGGGAAAATCATCGCGTTATTGTCAGATGAGAGGAAGACCACGCGGGCAGGGAGAGTAGTTAATGAGACAGATTGGGGATGGTAGCATGATAAAATGCAATTCACTTTGTGGAAAGTAACCCTCCATGAAACCAGATTAAAAGAGACTTGACCAAATCATCAAATGGGTTAGGCCTCAGACTGTGTGAATCAAAATGGGAATGCAGTGTGAAATATTGGGAGCAACAAACTTGGAACAGAGAATTATACAGGAGATTCAAATCCTCAAAAAGGGATAAGACGATGTTCCAAACTGTTAGAAGGAGCCGGGGAAAATCCCCTGCCTTATAGGTACCTACATTATTCAATCCTCACTGGATGCAGGGATGATGCCGGAGGACAGGAGAACGGCGAATACCGTAACTTTGTTTAATGTGAAGCAAGGGACTGACTGAACAGGTTGAGGCTGGAATTCTGAGACAGTGGGTAAACGGTCACTGAGGAAGTCCCAGGGACTCCAGGACATTCGGTCAGGATTTGTATAAGGAAGATCGCGTGTAATTAATCTGACTGTCGGTTTGAGACAGTAATTGTAACTGCATGTGAATTACTTGGATTTGACAAGAGATCCCATGGCAGACTGTTTAAAAACAGACACTATAGGGTCCAAGTGAATGAAGCAAACATCACAGAGAAGTGCAAGGCAAGGGATTTGGGGACATCACCGATAGAGAGGAATACACAATAAATGAGAATATGGTCAGTGTGGGCAGATAAATGAAGGTCGTTGGAAACATCAATAATCTTATTAATGTCGCAAATGGCATCATTTCCTCTGTCAGCCAAAGTGCAGAATTTCAGAGCAGGAAATAAAGAACGAATCAGTCGCAGCTTGGGGACTGTGTGCAGTTCGGTCACCCCATCACATGGAAGGATGGAATTGGACTGGAGAGTGTACAGAGGAGATTCTTCACCCTGTGACAGTGGAAGTGTAGTTATGGGGAAAGATTGGAACGGAGGGTACTGAGAGGAGATTTGATTGGGGCGCACATATTGTCAGGAGCCTGGGTAGAAAGGGAGAGAATACCTTGTTCCTATTGGAGACCTCAGTTACCAGTGGCAAATATTTAATGTAATTGGTTGAAATATTAGAGAAGTGATGAGGAAAGTTATTTCACTCAGTTTATGGTTGGGATCTGGGAGTCACGCATGAAAGTGGAGTAAAGGCAGAAGCTCTCAAACCATTTTAAAAAGGTGCTGGGATCTACACCTGAAGTCCTACACTGTCCAGGGAGAGAGAACTAGGGCTTTAAAAAACAACGTTACATCATGTCCAATGCAGACAGTGGACAGAGTGATCTCCTCTATACTGTGATATTTTCTGAAGTTTTCAAATGTTACCAATATCTGATAGGATCATTACACAGGGATGAGGGGTGAGAGCAGGGAGGAGCAGTGTGTAACTTGATTAGCATCACAATAATACTGATCCCATCCTTTATACACAATGCTACATCACGGTGTTGGCCTGTTTATCCTTCCTGTATAAATGGGGAAAAACCTTTGATTATCCAGGTCTGTCGTGGTCACACTGTAGCCCCATCTCCATAATCCCAGCTCCATCTGACCTGGTTCACACTATTTAACGCTATCATTTCAATGGCCTTGTTCAAGATTTTCCAGCTTCATTCTTGCCCTATTGAAGGCTGCTGTCAGTCAACTAATGTTTCTCACTCTCAATTGTTGCATATCATTCTCTACCATCATTCTGAACTTTACAATAAAATGATTGCTGCGCCGCAAAACCATCCCCTACTGACACTGGACCCACTTGCCCCACCTCTTTCCCAAGGACCAGATCCAATAGTACACGCTCTCTTCGGCTGGATACATACTCCTGCAGTCAGCCCTCCTCCATGTAATCCAGGAACACGTGACCCTCGTGATCCTTCAACACCGGTATCTCTGTCTGTATCTGGAAACATTTGGTTTCTCAGAATAAATAATCTGTAGTATTGTCATCGCTCTCAAATGATCCTGCATATTTATTCTCCATCATTTCTTTGGTTGCTGGCGGACAGACTGTATCTGAAAGTGTAATTGTATACTTGTTGTGTAGCTCCAGCCAAACTCATTCTGTCCTTGGAAGGATCCTCTTTCTCTTGGACTCCTTAACTAATGCTAATCTAAACCAATAATTCTACCTTCATCCTTTCCCTTCTCTTCTATCAGTTTGGAATCCTTTATACTCAGTAATATTTAACACCCAGTCCTGCCATTCCTTGGACCAGCTCTAGGTGATCAGTCCATCAGATTTCCACACACCAATCTGCATCTGGAACACCCCACACTCCGAGTACTCATGTCCATGCAGAGTACCTCAAATTAAGGCTTTCTTTCTTACTCCAGCTTCCACTGATAAACGTGTTGTTTTAAATTAATACCAACTGCATCTCCCATTATTTTGAGAATCTTGTTAGCCTCCTCCACTATTCTTTTTTGTATCCTAAGCACACACCAAGTTATTTTCAATCCCTCCCAAACATCCCGTAAGAAAATCAGTCCCAGATCTGTCACGTTAGCCCATCCAGCTTGTACAATTGCTGCCTTCCCCAGAACCATTCCCAATGTCCCTGAAATCTGAAGCCCGTCCTGCTGCACCATCGTTTCAGTCACACTCTCATCTACCTAAAACTCCGAGTCTTGTTCTCACTTGGACACGGAACTGGGAGTATTCCAGGGATTGCTGCATTTTCAGACCGGCTTGCTAACTATCCACCGAGCTCCCAAAATTCTGACTCCCAGATTACATCACCCTTCCTACCCAAGTCATTCCAACCAACATGGACATGTCCTTTGACTGCTCACTGTCCCCTAGACGAATAACCTGCAGCCACCGTGACATTCCTAACCCCATTATCCTGGAATTACAGAGACGCTCACAGCTTCTTCACTTTCCTGTCTCCCCTCTGACGATTGCTCCTCCTTCCTTCTCCCTCTCCTCCTGTAGAATCAGGCTGCTTGTGGGGCCACAGACAAGGCTCTGACTCCCTCCCTTGAGCAGTCTATACCTTCATCAGCTCTCAAACTGGGAAACTGAATTGGAGGGAGACACCAGGATATTCTTGAATTCCCTGACTGTTTCTCTCCGATTGCTTAGTTCCCCAGGCCCTTCCTTCTTCCAGGCCGCCATGTCTGCAGAGTGATCTGCTCTGTGTGTGTGCTATCCACCTAACTCTCAGCATCACAGATCTCCCATAGAGTCTCTAGTCACTGTCTGAGCTCCATGACCCAGTGTCCATCTAGGACACGAGCAGGGGGCTATGACTTCCCAATGTAACAGAACACATTTTCCATTTGGCAAGCATGTCTTACCATGTCTTAAAATATAACAAGTCTGGAGTAACTTAATTAATTACATAGAATGAAGTTAACGTTCGGGAAATAACAATATGGTTAAGTCCCGTATTCAACGGTGGCTTACTGAGTGTAATTTATTATATTGGCTCACAATTTCACTTGTCCGTCTTATTTCTGGATTAGTGGTGCTGGAAGAGCACGGCATTTCAGGCAGCATCCAACGAGCAGCGAAATCAACGTTTCGGGCAAAAGCCCTTCATCAGGAATAAAGGCAGTGAGCCTGAAGCATGGAGAGATAAGCTAGAGGAGGGTGGGGGTGGGGAGAGAGTAGCATAGAGTACAATGGGTGAGTGGGGGAGGAGATGAAAGTGATAGGTCAAGGAGGAGAGGGTGGAGTGGATAGGTGGAAAAGAAGATAAGCAGGTCAGACAAGTCAAGGAGACAGTAACTGAGCTGGAAGTTTGAAACTATGATGAGGTGGGGGAAGGGGAAATGAGGAAGCTGTTGAAGTCCACATTGATGCCCTGGGGTTGAAGTGTTCCGAGACGGAAGATGAGGCGGAAGATGAGGCATTAGCCATGCGGCTGACGCAGCTACCACCCCCACGCTGAGTGATGATGTCACTGCCGCTCACATCATGGCCAATCCCACAGCCACTTCCGGCCCTCACATCATCGCTGATGCCACATGCTCAGTGACTCCCGCTACCCCCACTGCCATGATCACCACCACTTCCGCCCCCACCAGCGCCACTCACCTGCATTCTGCTGACACGCCCCCCACAGACCCCACTGTCACTATCCCCACACCCCAGAACCCCGAGGGCAACATCACCCCTGCTCATGCCTCCACCCCCATTCCCCCCACCATCACACCCACTCCAGGTACTGGCTCCGACCCCACTCCCAGCTCCACACCCACACCAGATCCCAGCTCCCGGCCCTGCCGAGTTTTCACCATCCCTCCAGACCTCCCACTCACTGAGGACGAACGATCAGTCCTCAGCAAAGGACTCACCTTCATCCCCCTCCGTCCACGCATCAATGAATTTAATACACGGCGTGACATCGAAAAATTCTTTTGTCGCCTCCGCCTCCGAGCTTACTTTCACAATCAAGACTCCCGCCCACCTTCCGAGGACCCCTTCGCCCACCTCCAACACACTGCATCCACCTGGACACCCCACGCTGGCCTATTACCTGCCCTCGACCTCTTCATTTCCAACTGCCGCCGGGACATTAACCGCCTCAACCTGTCGTCCCCCCTCCCCCACTCCAACCTCTCACCCTCACAACGCGCAGCCCTCCAATCCCTCTGCTCCAATCCCAACCTCACCATCAAGCCAGCGGATAAAGGGGGTGCAGTGTTAGTCTGGCGCACTGACCTCTACACCGCTGAAGCCAAACGCCAACTCGAGGACACCTCTTCCTACTGCTCCCTCGACCATGACCCCACCCCCATCACCAAACCATCATCTCCCAGACCATACAGAACCTCATCACCTCAGGAGATCTCCCACCCACAGCTTCCAACCTCATAGTCCGGGAACCCCGCACTGCCCGGTTCTACCTCCTTCCCAAGATCCACAAACCTGACCACCCTGGGCGACCCATTGTCTCAGCATGCTCCTGCCCCACTGAACTGATCTCTACCTACCTCGACACTGTCCTATCCCCGCTACCCACCCTCCCATTCTGGCACTTTCCCCTGCCACCGCAGGAACTGTAAAACCTGTGCCCACACCTCCTCCCTCACCTCTATCCAAGGTCCTAAAGGAGCCTTCCACATCCATCAAAGTTTCACCTGCACATCCACCAATATCATTTATTGTATCCGTTGCTCCCGATGTGGTCTCCTCTACATTGGGGAGACTGGGCGCCTCACAGCAGAGCGCTTTAGGGAACATCTCCGAGACACCCGCAACAATCAACCAAACCGCCCCGTGGCCCAACATTTCAACTCCCCCTCCCACTCTGCCGAGGACATGGAGGACCTGGGCCTCCTTCACCGCCGGTCCCTCACCACCAGACGCCGGGAGGAAGAACGCCTCATCTTCCGCCTCGGAACACTTCAACCCCAGGGCATCAATGTGGACTTCAACAGCTTCCTCATCTCCCCTTCCCCCACCTCATCCTAGTTTCAAACTTCCAGCTCAGTTCTGTCTCCTTGACTTGTCCGACCTGCCTATCTTCTTTTCCACCTATCCACTCCACCCTCTCCTCCTTGACCTATCACCTTCATCTCCTCCCCCACTCACCCATTGTACTCTATGCTACTCTCTCCCCACCCCCACTCTCCTCTAGCTTATCTCTCCATGCTTCAGGCTCACTGCCTGTATTCCTGATGAAGGGCTTTTGCCCGAAACGTTGATTTCGCGGCTCGTTGGATGCTGCCTGAACTGCTGTGCTCTTCCAGCACCACTAATCCAGTATTTGATTTTCAGCATCTGCAGTGATTGTTTTTACCTCGTCTTATTTCTGTGTTCAACTCTTATTTCAGAAGTCGAAAAAATAAATTTGCCAACATAAAACAATTAACTGACAGTCACTAATAACAGTGTATTTATCGGCCAGTGACTTTACAGCCTTTTCTGTGATGGCTCTTGCATTTCTTTCAAACTCAGTGCAGGCAGGTTCCAGCAGAAGAAAGTTATCTCTGTGACTCACAGGTGTGTGTAATCCTCCAGCTCCAACTCCACGCTGCTCCCTCACAGTGTCACTGTCTCTGTAACTCCCAGGTGCATGTAGTACTCCAGCTTCTACTCCACTCTGCTCTCTCATAGGGTCACCGTCTCTGTGACTCACAGGTACGTGTAATCCTCCAGCTCCACCTCCATTCCGCTCCCTCACATATTCACCGTCTCTGTGACTCCCAGGTACGTGTAAATGTCCAGCTCCACCTCCATTCCGTTCCCTCACAGGGTCACCTTCTCTGTGACTCCCAGGCACGATAAGGCAATGATCTTCAGTGCTGATTTATATCCTCCTACTTTGCTGCTTCTGTAACTCCCAGGTATGTTAGCCTCATGCTCCAGCTCCAAGTTGCTCCTTCACATGGTCGCTTCCTCTGTGACTCGGTGCTGAATTCCAGCCTCCTGCTCTGCTGCTTCTCCAACTCCAAATCCCATCCGGCTTCGCTCCTCGCTGCTGATTTATATTCACCCGCTCTGAGCTGCTCTCTCTCAGGTTCTCTCCCTTTGTGACTTCCAGGTAATGGTAGGCCTCAAGCAGCAGCTGAGATTGATGACATCCCATTCTGCATTGCTCTCTTACACGATCACTGTTGTGCCTGGAAGACAGTGGAAAAGAGTAGGATTAGTCAGAGCAGAGGGTTTTACAGTGATTGAGTGAGCTATATGGGATTGAACAAGTTATCTGGGGAGCTAGGCAAACCTGCAGCAACTAAAGAACTTTCCTGGAAGATACAGTGAGATTTTCAGACACAGAAGAAGGCAAAGGAAATAGAGAGATGGTGGCTTGTTCACGACGGAGCTTTGTAGAGTCTAAAGGGCTTTTTTTCTGAACTGGTTACGGTGATGTGTAGACTTCAATAAAAGTAAATTGACATCCAGCAAGTGTTGTCTGGTCCTGGAGACTTGGATGTGACAGACTTGGATGTGACAGAGTGAGAAGACTTGCAGTAACTGGGGGTATATAAACCTTTGGGGCATTGGTGGTTTTCAAGGATCTTCAGGAAATGAGGAGGTGCAGAGAATGGGAGCATTCCAAATAGTGGGATTGTAGGGGCTGGAAGTCCTGAGATGGAAAAGGAGGAAGAAAAGTGCCAATTTAACACATACAACCATTGTAATTTTAGAGATTTAGGAAGGGAACCTGTGCAGTCATTGATTGCAGTTATATAGAGAGTAACAGAAGCTGAAGGGGTTACAATTTTAAAAAGGGAGAGATTTGGGTGATTAGAAATTTAAACAAGAATAAAGAAATTTTAGTGATCTCTAGCACAGATGGGAATGGAGGAGGTGAGATCGTGTGAGGAACTGTCAGATTTATATGGCAGGGAGGATGTCAGATATGAAAGGGAGAACTACATTCTCTCGATGCAGTTACAGACATGAGGAGTGTTGTAGCGCCTGCTGGAGGGAACACAGATAACAACAGCAGTGGCTGAGGAAGACAGCTCACCACCACCTTCTCAGGGACAACTCCAAATCAATAATAAATGCTGGCTCAGCCAATAGAGCTCATGTTCACCAATGAATGAAGGAGTAAAAGATTTACAAGTAGCACTGAGGTCACTCAGGAAGGCCCTTTCAACAGCACTTCACAAACCCGGAACCATTATACCCTGGAAAGACAGGAGTTCCAGGTGCACGGGAACACCAGCATTTCCAAGGTGCCCTCCAATGCACACTCAACCCTCCCCGCAATGTGTCTGTCCCTACACCCAAAGGACTGCAGTGGGTCAGGAAGGCAGCTCCCCACCACCTTCTCCAGGGAATTCTCCAGTGAAGGTAATGGTGAAACTCTGCTGTTTACAGCCAGACCGAAAAATAAATCCAGCAGTGGGTGTGAAATGAAATTTCCCTGTCAGAACAACATGATGAGCATGGATAGAGGATTTGTCTGATTGGCACAAGGCAGAGAGTGTGAAGAGAGGGGTCTTTTTCACCATGGGAACTGGTGATGAGGGGAGCTCCGCAGGGGTCAGTGTTGGGACTATACTCCACGCGTTATACATTAAGAGTCTGGACAAAGGAAGTGAATGGGTACGAGAAATGGTTTCCCAAGAACAATCCCAGGGATGAAATTCGTGTCATATGAGGAGCGGGTGAAGTCTCTGGGTCTGCGCTTGATGAAGTTTCAGAGACAGCGGCAGAATCTCATTCAAACTTACAGAATACTGAGGAGTCTGGATGGTGTGGATGTGGGCAAGATGTTTCCATGAGCAGGAGAGACTAGGGGCCAAGGGCACAGCTTCAGAGTGAAGGGACGACCCTTTAGAATAGAGATGTGGAGGAATTTATTTAACCAGAGGGTGATGGATCTGTGAACTCACTACCTCATGGGGTGTGGATGCTAAGTGATTCAGAGATAGCTAGGTTCTTGATGAGTAAGAAGATCAAGGGTTACAGGGAGAAAGTGAGAGAACGAGGTTGAGAAACAATTCAATCATAATCGAATAGTGGAATAGACCTGATGGACCGAATGGCCTAATTCTACTCATATAAATGATGGTCGTATGCACTGCGCTTTTTCCATAGGTTTCTAACTGTGCAGTTAGCATTTCAGGCATATCGTTTACCATACATTCCAACACTTTTCTGATTATTTATGTCACTTCTTGGTTTCAGATCAACTGCAGAGAGCTACACCACAGAGTAACTTGGAAATCCTTGTGTATAAATCTCAGAAAGGTGGCATACAGGGCAAGCAGGACAGAGAGAAGGCAAATTGAATGCTGGCATTGATTCCAAAGGGAATGGAGAATAAAAATAGGGGAGGCTTGTAACAACCATAGAGGACTCCTGTCAGCCCACCCTGAGAATACTGTGAACAGGTTTGGTCCCCTATGTGGAGGGAAAATGTCCTTGCATTGGAGGCAGCCCACAGAAGGTTCACCAGGCTGGTCTTCAAAATGGAGGGATATTAATGAGAAGAGGTTGAGAAGGTTGAACTTGCAGTCATAAAATTTTATAAAATGAGGCAAATTTATTGATACAACGAAGATTCGTGTGTTCTTACAGATTCGGTATTGAGACATTGTTTCCCTGAGCAAGGATCTGTAACTGGAGATAAAGGGGAATACAGAAACTAGAGAAGCTAACAGAGAAAAGCTGGGTTGTAGAGACTGCAGAATGTTACAGAGTTCGGGTGGTTTGAGATCACTGTTGGTGGTAAGAGTTCAGATCGGTTGTCAGGCTGAAAGATGTCAAGGAGAGTTACAGGGTCATCAGTCCTGAAGGAGTTACAGATTTTAAGAGGAATATCGGGACTAGAGATGACTCAGATAGGGGTTGTCGTTGGAGCTTCAGGAGATACAGAGACTGGGAGGGTTGTCGCGACTAGAGATTACACAGATTTGGGTGGTAGTTGGAACTGCAGGAGTTTATAAAGACTGGGAAAATTGTTGGTGCTGGGAATTACATTAACATGGACAATTGTTGGAGCTGCAGGAGTGAGTGAGATAGGGAGGGTTGAAGGGGCTGGATGAGTTCTAACAGCCAGGGAGAATTGTAGGGATTGGAGGAGCCAGAGATACTGAAGGTTGTAGGGCTGCAGTAGTTCAGAGAGTTAGTGAGCGCTGTGAAGGCAGGTTTGCTGCATTCCCATCAGTTACACAGAGATGAGGAGTGCTGTTCTGGAGGAGGTTACAGAAATCAACAGGGTTGCAGATACTGGAAGATATTACACAGACAGTGAGTTGTAGCATTTCAGAAGGTTACAGCAACAGGGTGCATTGAGGAGTTGGAGGCTGCTACAGGTGTTAACATGCTGTAGGGGATCAATAACCTTACATCGATCAGGGGGATTGGAAGCTCTGGAGATAAAGAATTAGAATTGCAGTAACTGAAGAATATCACAGAGATAGGGAGTAACATATAAGTTAGTGGAGTTATACCATGAGATGAACTGTATTCAATGGAGTCAGGGAAGATACAGGGAGATCTGAAGGGCCACAGGTGATCAAAAGGACAGTGAGGCTTCGCACTATAGGATTGGGGTAGTTTACGCAGTCAGGGAGTGTTTTATGGAATGGTGCTATTTACAGAGAATATGATGTTGTATAGAATTGAGGAACAAACAGAGATATGGAAGGCTGTAGTTAATGAAGACTTTTGTTGATGGCGAATGCTGAGGTTCTGGAAATTAAATGGACAGGAAAACTGGACAATCTGTCAGAGCTTACAGAGACAGGAACAGCAATAGAGACACTAACACAGATAGTGAACATTGCACACACTGCTTTACGGATGGTTGTAGGGCAGTGTAACGTTTACACAGATAGGGGTGTAAGAGCTGGAGAAGGTTATGTAAATAATTAGATTAGTGGGGAGACTGGAGGAGCTAACATTGACAGGGCTGGTGATAGTGACGGGAGGATGTTACATAGATAGTAAGACTTGGAGAAACTGAACGGGAGAGTCACAAGCATTGGAGTTGGTTCCACAGATTGGGGGTGTTGCAGGGACATGAGAGGTTACGCAGATAGGGAGGATTGTAGGATGTCCACATTTTCATAGTGTTTCAGGACTGGAAAAGTTTACACAGTTAAGGAGGGATGTTGGAGCTATGGGAGTTCACAGAGACTCGGAGGTTTGAAGGGTTTCGGGCTAATTATGGATAGAGGGATATATTTAGGGGCAGTAATATAGAACGCAGAGGGAGAGTTTAGTTTAGATTCCCTACAGCATGGGAACAGGTACTTCGGCCGAACAAGTCTGCACCGACTCTCCAAAGAGTATCTGGATTAGTGGTGCTGGAAGAGCACAGCAGTTCAGGCAGCATCCAAGTAGCTTCGAAATCGACGTTTCGGGCAAAAGCCCTTCATCAGGAATAAAGGGATGAAGGGCTTTTGCCCGAAACGTCGATTTCGAAGCTACTTGGATGCTGCCTGAACTGCTGTGCTCTTCCAGCACCACTAATCCAGAATCTGGTTTCCAGCATCTGCAGTCATTGTTTCTACCTCCAAAGAGTAACCCACCCAGACCCACTTCTCTCTAACAATGCACCTAACACTACGGGCAATTTAGAATGGCGAATTCACCTGACCTGCACATCTTTGGACTGTCGGAGGAAAGCCATGCAGACATTGGGAAAATGTGCAAACTCCACACAGACAATCACCCAACACTGGAATCGAACCTGGCTCCCTGGTGCGGTGAGATACCATTGCTCACCACTGAGCCACCGTGCTGCCACAAATTGCAGTATTACACAAAGTGAGATTGTTTGAGGTGCTGGGAGGGCTGCAGGGAGTGGAGGAGGTAACAGAGATGTGGAGTGCTGTTGTGGCTTGAAAAGGGCCTGGAGGTGTTTATCCAGATAAGGAGCTCGTTAGGGATGGGAGAAGGTTACTGAAGTCATGTGGTGCTATAGGCCAGGAGGCAGGAGTGTTATAGGGCCTGCAGAAGTTACAGTGATATGTTCTCCTGGGGCTTGAGGAAGGTACACAGGTGGCTACTTTAGTCCAGACTGGGGGATTTTACAGAGACGGGGGCACTGTAAAAAATAAGGATTATTGTACTGAGTGCAGTATGAGATTATTGAGATTGGCATGTCATCGACACTGGAGCGATTTACACACAGGGAGAGTCGTCAGCATTGGAGCAGGTTTCAAATGTACAGTAGGATTATGGGAGGGGTGGAGGTTATAGAAAGAAGATATTTTCTGGGAATTACAAGCATTCAATTCACTGGCGCAAATGAGTTGGACCGAAAAGCATGTCTCCTTGCTATATGACTCTATCACACGACAAGAGACAGTGTGTATGTGTGTGTGTGTGTGTGTGTGTGTGGGGGGGGGGGGGGTGGGAATATAGAACGGAAAGATCCCAGGTTTCAATGCCATCACCTTGGGGGAGGCCTGCTTTCCCCTCTATTGTACTAATCCTCACTAAGACAGCACAAACCTGGATTAATAACTGACAACTTCCAATATTGACATAGGAAGGGTCAGTACAGCAGAGATGAAAGTAAACGAGTGGGTGGGGATTGAGCCTGGAACCATTATGCTGTGTTCGTGCTACAACACTGTATCTATGTCATGTCTTCTGGACCAAAGTTCAATGCCTTAAATACACTCTGATCTGTTCACTGTGAGTGATCTTACTGATCTGCAGGATTTACTGAAGGCTCCAAATCTCACTGTCCATCTCTCTGGCTGACCAACCGACTTCAGTGTGGTGATGGTCGAAACAGGAATTGGGAATTCTGCTGAATCAGGTGCATCCTGAGTACCTACAGGAGACAGAGAAATGAACAGAATGGGAAATTAGACTGATGCAGTGTGGGTTACACATTTAAATTCGATACAAACACTTATTATCTGTGAAATTATTTCTTGCAGAGCGATATCATTTTCATGTTAAAATTGTTTTACTTTTTTTCGTGTGCAAAAAAACAATGTAGGTACATCCATTTTTTATTTAGTTTAACTAATACTAAATTTTAAATTATTGAAGACTACACTGGGTGTGGGGGGGTGAAGAACGATTTATCAGCTCAAATGTCACATTAAGTTAAAGTAAAGACATTTTTCAAATCATGTGACCTCCAAAATGATATTTATTTGAATTTCATTTTGAGATAGTTTCATTTTCTTCCAACATTAGTTGTCAGTGAACAATAATCACACAATTATTAGTCATTTGCTACAAAATGACTTCCTGTACCAAATGTCATTAACCCGATGTTTTGTTCACAATAATACTCACTTTCCCGGCCTAATAATTTTCTTCCTAGTTCTGACATTTGTCTAAACATTTATCATGATCAAAGTTACATTAATAAAATAGACAAGAACCGACCAAAAAAAATTGAACTGTGTTCAATCGTTCTGAGTTTTTTTAATTATTAAAGCCACGTTTTATATTTTAATTTTCAGTTTATTAATCTTAATGAATATACATTCGTCATCAGAACAAAGTGTATTCAAAATATTAAGTCAATTTATCTATCAGGATTTTAGAAACAATGATCAATTACAACAATTACGCAATACTTTAACTTAGGCTTTATAACAAGAACAATTTGCTTTTAATACCTTCCATATTTCTTAGTGTGAGTGCTACAATATTAAAACCTGTTCGATCAGGCCAATATACCCACAAAAGAGCAATAATTGCCATTGCAACATCATTTGTAAATATCTGACTTTTGCTCATTTGAAAGATCACAGTCTTCTCAGCCATTGGAATTCAGAGAACACCAGTTAATTTATACTGCAATATTTCTCTTCGTTTCTGAACATTACTCAGTGGAATAGGAAGAGGAGATACCTCATCATTCCTTAATTCATTATTAAAATTTTTCAAATCGATTTGTTGACAATTACTAATAATTGTTCACTCGGTAAGAGGTGTAATTGTGAAACTATGTTTCCATATAATAACTAATGCAAGGACATTGAAATGTACAATCTCTCAATCACTCTGAATATTGCTTTTCAATTTAAACTTGGAAACACTTTTGAATTGATTTGATTGGAAATCACTGCAATGTTAACATTTATTGTGTTTTTAATCACAATAACAATTGAATATTTTTCATGTGCAAAATCATTCAAATTCCCATGAATTTTTTGAAGCATACAAAAAAGGGTTGGCATCTATTTTATTTCATTAAATAATCACAGGAAATTGTGACTTCTTAGAAATCATACATTTTCAGAAAGAATGAAAGTTGTCTTCAGCTGAATAGGCACATTGATTGACCAATTCATAATTTTGTTCCAATTTACGTGTAGAACAAAAACATTTTAATTTGCATTTCAGAAAATGAGAAACTTCTGACCATATAGAATAATTAAATTGATTTTTTGTATATAATGCACACTAATCACATAATCCTGTCAAGCTATCGTTCCACAAGTGATCATAAAAATCATGTTTAATTAAGGCATTTGTTAACTCCCATCATTATTGTAAATTACTACTGAATTTTCAGTAGATTACACACAGTATCAAACCATTTAATTCCAATCCAATTATCACAATAAACATCTGATTAGTTTTCAGCCCTGCCCAGCCTGGTTGGGAATGTTATGAAGGAAACTTGTGCAACTCTGATCATGTCTCTGTTACCAGACCAGAGGATACAATTTCAATTCCCTCCTTGCACAGAGCTGTGCCAGAGCAGCTCTGAATGTTGATAAGAAAATATCTAAGAATCGAATGAATTGCCTTTCAATTCAACATTAGATATGTTTTCATTTGTTGTTCATTCCAATAATCACAGTATCTGCTATATATTTTCTTCAGTCTGCGAATAACAGAATGTATCTAATTCCACTCAATCAATATTCTTTGCAAAATATTTGATAATGTTGCACTCACAAAGATGAAATATGCAAAGTACAGATATTCCTTGATTTTCTTTTGTTCTGAAGAGCTGAGTTCAGACTGCACATAGAACTTGATGCTTCAAATGTATAAATATGAGAAAAAAATCAAGTTCTTCTTCAGTTAGATAAACAAATGCCACTTCCTACTATATATCAATTTTTAGTTATTGATCTGTTTATGAGTTGTCCGAAATTTGTTTTTAGTTTTCCATTCATCTATTTATATTGAATGTAAGATTGAAATGTTGTGAAAATATCCGAGTGCATCCAATTGAAATTGAATTTGCATATTTCTCTCTAATCCATTTTATTGCATGATGACTGAACAGTGTTTTGTTCAGCAAACCTAGTGAATCCTAAAATTTGTCTAATCTTAAATAAGATCTTTCACAACCAGTTATCAGTCAGTTCCTAATTTATGTAAATATCTACGTTTATTGAAATGAATGTTCACACAAAACAGTGCACATAAAGCAAAACAAAGATATTCAGCTGATTACTATTCAGTGGAATAACCTGAGTCAGTATCTTATTGTTCGTGTGACAAATGACAACAGTAAGCATTTATTTACTATTCTATGCAGTTAATGCAATTGATGTGTTATATTTCAGTTCAGTCGTTAATGTTGATTTATATTGTTTAAACCAATAATTCTACTTTATCACAGATATTGACTATACTACAATAACGTTGGGAAGCAAATTTTTGTCAATCTAACAATCTTTAAGCTCCTTTTTTATTGTGTGTGTACAAGAGACAATTCAAATTATAACCATTTTTATTACAAATTGAACAAATACTGCATTTTAAATTTGTGAAGTTCCTACATTTTTGCAAAAGGGTTAGTCTTCACTGTATATGTCACATTAAAAAAACTGCTATTTCAAATCATGCGTGCTACAAAATGATTATTGTTTTCATTTCATTGTAAGAAAAGAACTGCTTTGACCATGTTGATTTTTTTTTGGCATTTCTATTCCAACATTTTTCATCATTGTCCAAAAATGACAATATTATTAAAATCGCATATACGCCACATGTCATTGACTACATTGTTCAGTTTCAAGCTCACTTTCATGAATTACGAATTTTCTCCCTAATTCTGACACAAATCCTTAAACATTGATCATATAAGTTGATGAAACATATCTCTTCAAGGAATCCGGTGTTCGGAAATTCACAATTCTTGTATTACGTACATGTTTTAGTTAAAAAAAGAAGAATTTCGCTCAATATTGACAGGATGGCTCATTTTTCTTCAATCCATAAAGATAGGTACTATGTTTTATTCCTCAGTTTACTGATCTTAATAAATACCCAATCAACATCACCGCAAAGTGCTTTTGAAATATTGAATCATTTTAATTCTTCAAAAGAGCATTCATTATCAAGTCATTGCCATTATAATAATGGCACAATTATTTATAAAAAAAAAGTCTTTTGAACAAGTATAGTGAGATTCACATTTACATTTAATCCATTATTTCTGAGTACTAATAGTACAGTATGAAAATGCCTTTATTTTTCAGGTCAACTACCCCACAAAGGAACCAATGAATTCCCATCCAAAGTCATTTCAAATATCTGATGTTTGCTCATTTGAATGATCACGGTAATGTCAGCCTTAAAATTCAGGAAAATGTAATTACTTTTCATTGAATTAATTCCAGTTCATTTCCAGACATTGCTCAATCACCTGCAAAAAGGGACTTTTCATTATTCTTGAATGCATTGACAGACTTTGATAATTCAAGTTTTGCTGATTTATTTAATAAAAAATAATAATTATTCAATCTAGTAGATTGCGCAAATGTGGATTTACGGCACAGTACATGAACCACTGTAAAGATATTGCAGTGCACAATCTCTCAATCATTGTAAATATCAATTTTTATTTTACCTGTCGAAACATACTTGAATTCAATTAATTATATTTGACTTCAATGCTCACATTTATTGTGTTTGTAATCATAATACGACTTACAGATGTTTTATGCAACAAAATCAAATGAAAAAGAATTAGCATCTCTATTCTTTCATTCAACAATGGCAATAAATTTTGATTTTTTAAATTTTGAACATTTTGGAAAGAAGGGATGTTGTCTTCAGTTGAATTCTTGCATTGACTCACTACTTCACAGTGTCCACTACTTATTCTCTTTGGGTTCCTATGAAAAGAAATTAACGAGTTCTTCTGGTTGTAAATTCCTGGAAAATTTTTGAGATTGTTGTGGTTTTAAAGGTGACAATGGGAAGTGATTGTAAGTCATCATTTATTTTGTTAGAAAGAGCTTGATTCAAACATTTCAAACACACACACACACACACACACACACACACACACACAGTCATTCCGCTGTGTAACAAGGCGAAAAACAAGTCGCTTTCTTCAGCATTAAGTAACTATATGCAACTTCCAATTATACATTAGTCAGCTAATTACCTACATTTGTCATGAAAAATTGCAATTCGTCTAAATATTGTTATGACCTTTGATCAAACTAAATTTTTAATTATACTTTATTCATGAATTGCCGGAATTTTGTTTTTTATTGTTTTCCATACACCTATTCGTATTGAATGTACGATTGACATGCTTTGACAATGTCGGAGAGTGTTAATTTGAAACTTTTTTTTCGTATCGTTCACTGATTTTACTTATTGCATAAGATTACATGGTACCTCAGTGGTTAGCAATGCTGCCTCACAGTGCCAGGGACATTGGTTTGATTCTCTCCTTGGGTGACTGTGGGGACTTTGCACGTTCTCCCCAAGTCTATGTGACTTTGCTGTGGTGTCCTCCCACAATCCCACATGTGCAGGTTAGGTGAGCTGGCCATGCTAAATCGCACATTGTGTTCATGGATATGTGTATTAGTAAGCAATAAATGTGAAGAAATACGATCGGGAAAAGTATTTGGATGGGTTACTCTTTGGAGGGTCATTTTTTTCAAGCAATTGGCCTGTTATTACACGAAGGTAACAGGGGTGCTTTCGTGGCGTCGCTAGTATGAAGGTGCGCCCCGAGATCTAAGCCATGTTGGAACTGAAACGGAGGAATCTACAGAGAGGCTACAGAATGACATCGCATCCATTTGGTTTTCTTTAAATCACTGACGAGCAGGAAAATGTATACAGGGAGGGTGAGTGGAGAACTGAGGCAGTTGCAGCTCTGGTAAAAGTCCAAAGGTTCCTCTGAGAGTGTAATTTCTTTCATTGCTGTTGCTGATTGAATGAGCCACTAACGTGCGAACTGCTCCAAAATATTATTCAGGACCTCTGGTGCCAATTCTCGCACGTTGAATGACGACAGACACCTTCCAAATGATGTCTTTCAGAGACGACTTTTTTTTTGTCTGTCAAATGTATTTTGGGATACATTTGACAGACAGACTAATTGAGGAATCTGTGGTGCACTGTGACACCAGCGCATCAGCTTCTTCCCTGTCTTTGAACCGAGCCGCCTGCGCAAGGAATGCAAATGGAAGGATCAGAATGGGGAAACTACACTCTCAAACAGAATGGCATATGATCAGAACTAGGTTGGAGAAAAACTTTACAATGCTTTGCACTGTAAATAAATGGAATTGCATTGCATTTCACTACGAGATCAGATTTGTTCAAGCAAATTCGAAGGCAGGTTTGCAGATGGGAAAGCAAGCAAGAAAGCTCCGTTCTTGTCCATGTAAAAGGCTGCAGTTGAAGAACAAAGCAGTTACTGCCCAGTTTCGAAATGGGGACTTTTCGCGGAAAAGGGGAACGTGATGACCACTACACTACAGAAACAAGCCTCGGTCGAGCCCGCTGCAGCTCAGTGGCATCCAGCACTGAAAGTTGAAGCCATTCTACCTTTCACCATTCTGTTTCCATTCGCTCGTTGTTTCATGGGACTTGTTCAAATTTGGCTATGTCGTGAGCTTGGACGTGATACACCGAAGTATATGTTTCCACGCGGTGTACCCCAATAACGTTGTGTTGCTCACATCTGCTTGAAAGAATTATGTTTTTGCGGAGCTTACCGTCGCAGTCTGTGGCAAAATCATTGAGTCTGTTCGACTGCTCACGGGAAAGCTAGTATTGTGAAACACTGCAGAAACGAACGACATCCTTACTTTTGCTCCGACTGACCATACTCCGTGAAAGTTTCCCCGATTCTCAGTTGAGGATTTTTGCAGCTGAAAGTTACCTCAGAAACCCTGTTAATTCGTAATGTATTGAGCGAATCGCAAAACAAAAAGCATTTATCACGGAACACAAACAAAACTCGAAAACCAAATGCATTTTCAGACACAGCGAGCATGAATGCTAAATGTGAGACAGTCCGGGGGCGTGAGCCATAAAGTAATCACACAACTAACAACAGGGCAATTCCAAACTACTCTTTCAAACATACTGGAGCCTGAGTGCACCACCACTTCCCAGACAATGCTGCAAAGAGACAAAGAAAGAACATAATAAGAATGGGCCATAAAAAGTGAATTTCACCAATCGCAGTCTCGATTAGATTACCTTTCCCTTCCGATGACTCCAGGACGGAAATGAAGGAAGTGGGAGAAATTCAGTAACATATGACATCGAAATAGATTGGAACGATTTTCTCATTGGCCAGATAACCAAATAACGACGAGCCGAGTCACCGTAGGACTCTGTTTCGCAACAACGATGAAAGAACAGTCTCCATTCGGTTCCAGAAAAAGCTCAACTTGCCTGGAACAGAAAGCAACAGTAGAGCTGCTGGCGATTTTCTGCGCGGGAGGCGAACACGATCATGACAGCACAGACACTTTGGAAAATTCGGCACTAAACAGAAATGCAGCAGGGATTGAAACAGCATTTAAAGCAGCTGTGCCGTTGGATCAGTTCAGCAGAAATGGCAGCGTTAGGATTCGAACCCACGCCTCTGTCAAGACGGGAGTCATAATCCAGCGCCTTAGACCGTTCGGCCACACTACCAACACACGCATGCGCCCATTTTCTTGCACTTCCAATTGTGCTCCTGCATAACAACAGATGTAAACTCAAGTGAAAATGGTACCATGATCCCTCTCCGACTCGCACAGCTGTTGGGATGTGCCCGTCTACAATATCAATTTCTCAGCAGTTAACGATAGCCCCTCAATCCAGACAAAAATCACTGGTAAACTGAGTCTATCTTCTCAGACTGGATTCAGCTACAAATGTATCTGTGAGTGCGTGAGAATATTCGATCGGTTATGATTGGGTCAAATTACCATGAGATACTTGACATTACTGCAATTTCGATTCTTGCTTTGCTAAATGATTTCACCCATTGCTCGAAACAGGACAACTTTCACGTTTACACCGAACATGAAACACACCGGACTACAGGGAAAATGCACAAAGCTGAGCAGGCCGTGTCCCAAATCATACCGTACAGCATAGTTTCAGTCACTGTGTCTGTTTTGCAGAATAAGGTTCCCAAAGAATGTTCCACCCTAAAACCGGAGGTAGCATTACAATCCGAGAACGACAGATCACATCGTGAGGAAGCTCTGACCTCGGGGCTGGTTCGAGATGCCACTTTCCTTGCCTTTTCCCTTAACCGTGCAATTTGCTGCTGAGATTATCTCACCTGGACATGAGCCTCATGGATACCAACTGAGTTGGAAACCTGTGTGGGAATCGATGAGAAAAAGCGACTCCATAAAGTTTAACAAGTTCCATGGTGCTTTTTAGAAATGCAGTTTCTGTTCACCTCAATCTAAAAGGCAGTTTCTGAACATAGTCACAGAAGTCAAAAGGTAATTACCTCACCCCACCCCCCTCTCCGGAAGAGGTGCTAACTGCCCTTGACTGTTTTTTGTTCACGATGTGAAGAGCTCTCACGCCTGAGTCACCGTCACGTCTCTGGTTGCTGAGTGAATCTTAAAGAAGGACTTTCTCCAGAGCTGCAACTGCCTCACTCGCCCACTCGCCCTCCCCGTTTACATTTTCCTGCTCGTCAGTGATTTAAAGAAAACCAAATGGATGCGATGTCATTCTGTAGTCCCTCTGTCGATTCCTCCGTTTCAGTTCCAACGTGGCTTAGATCTCGGGGCGCACCTTAATACTAGCGACACCATGAAAGCACAGGTCCAGAGGTTCCTCTGAGAGTGTAATTTCTTTCATTGCTGTTGCTGATTGAAAGAGCCACTAACGTGCGAACTGCTCCAAAACATGATTCAGGACCTCTGGTGCCAATTCTCGCACGTTGAATAACGACAGACACCTTCCAAATGAGGTCTTTCAGAGACGACTTTGGGATACATTTGACAGACAGATTAGTTCAGGAATCCGTGGTGCACTGTGACAGCAGCGCCACGGCTTCTTCCCTGTCTTTGAACCGGGCCGCCTGCGCAAGGAATGCAAATGCGGGAATGCTTTTCGTGGAAGGATCAGAAGGGGGTAACTACACTCTCAAACAGAATGGCATATGATCAAAACCAGGTTGGAGAAAAGCATTACAATGCTTTGCACTGTAAGTAAATGGAATTGCATTGTATTGCACTACGAGAGCAGATTTGTTGAAGCAAACTCGAAGGCAGGTTTGCAGATGGTAAAGCAAGCAAGAAAGCTCCGTTCTTGTCCATGTCAAAGGCTGCAGTTGAAGAACAAAGCAGTTACTGCCCAGTTTCGGAAGGCGAACGTGATGACCAATACACTACAGAAACAAGGCGCAGCCGTCCCTGCTGGGGCTCAGTGGCATCCAGCACGGAAAGTTGAAGCCATTCTACCTTTCACCTTTCTGTTTCCAATAGCTCGTTGTTTAATGGGACTTGTTTAAATTTGGCTATGTGGTGAGCATGGACGAGATACACCGAAGTATCTGTTTCCTCGCGGTGTACCCCAATACCGTCGTGTTGCTCACACCTGCTTTAAAAAATTACGTTTTTGCGGACCTTACCGTCGCAGCCTGTGGCAAAATCATTTATTGTGTTCGATTGCTCACGGGAAAGGTAGTATTGTGAAACACTGCAGAAAGGAACGACATCCTTACTTTTGCTCCGACTGACCATACTCCGTGAAAGTTTCCCAGATTCTCAGTTGAGGATTTTTGCAGCTGGATGTTACCTCAGGAACCCTGTTAATTCGTAATGTATTGAGCGAATCGCAAAACAGAAAGCATTTAACGCGGAACACAAACAAAACTGGAAAACCAAATGCATTTTCAGACACAGCGAGCATGAATGCTAAATGTGAGAGTCCGGGGGCATGAGCCATTAAGTAATCACACAACAGGGCAATTCCAAACTCCTCTTTCAAACATACTGAAGCCTGATTGCACCACCATTTCCCAGACAATGCTGCAAAGCGACAAAGAAAGAACATAATAAGAATAGGCCATAAAAAGTGAATTTCACAAATCACAGTCTTGATTAGATTACCTTTCCCTTCCGATGTCTCCAGGACGGAAATGAAGAAAGTGGGAGAAATTTAATAACATATGACATCGAAATAGATTGGAACGATTTTCTCATTGGCCAGAACACCAAATGACGGCGAGTCGAGTCACCGTAGGACTCTGTTTCGCAACAGCGATGAAATAACAGTCTCCATTCGGTTCCAGTAAAAGCTCAACTTTTCTGGAACGGAAAGCAACAACACAGCTGCTTGCGATTTTTACAGCATTACAGCAGAGGCACTTTGAAATATTCAGCACTGTCCCATGCCACTGTTAAATTGCCGGGAAGCAAACCCACTTTTCCTTTTTTTTTGAACATCAATATAGTAGATATCGACACAGCATTTTCACAAGCTGCAGCGTTAGAGGTGATTGGCAGGAATGGCAGTGGGGGCACTCGAAGCCTCGCTCCTATCGAGACGAGAGTCTGGATCCAGCGACTGAACAGCAGGGCAAGTCCAAACTGCGCGTTCAGTCCTACCTCAGTTTTAGTGCACTACCACTTTCCAGAAAGTGCTGGAAAGAGAGAAAGAAGGAACATAATGAGAATGGGCCATAAAAAGTGGATTTCACCAATCGATTGGATTATCTTTCCCTTCTGTCTCTAGGATGGAAATGATGGAACCCACGACATCGCAAACATTTTCCCATTCGCCAAAACACCAAATAACGACGAGTTGAGTCACCGCAGGACTTTGTTTCATAACAGCGATGGTATAAGACTTGGCTTTCGGCTCCAGTACAAACTCAACTTTTCTGAAATGAAACAGCTGCGGTCGAGCTGTTTGAGCCCGCGATTTTTCGTACGGGAGGCGAACACTGTTATGTCAGCACAGGCACTGACTCCTTTGCCTGAGTCTATATTCGCACCCACCACTGTCAAGTCTTTGAGAAGCAAACCCCAACTTTTTAACTTTGACCCACATTTCAACATGCTGTAACATTCCAGTTGATCCACTGTAATGGCAGCGCAGGCATTCGAATTTACATAACCAAGAGTCAAAAACCTCAGCACACCTGTTTAGCCCACTGTGCCATGTGACCTTGCTGGATGCTTTCAAACGTTTTCACATATGCACCTGCAAAGTAACAGAAGCACGTTCCCAGGGAAAGGGTTACGTAATCCCTCTCCTGCTTGCACAGCTGCTGGTAATTTCTGGCTACAATATCAATTTCGCTGCAGATAAGGATAGCCCATTAATCTCGACATAAATCAATGGTTATCTGAATCTATCTTCTGAGCCGCTTTTCAGCTGCAAATGTACATGTATGTGTGTAAGAATGTATGTTCGGTTTTGATTTCATAAAATAACCATGAGCTGCATGAGTTCGAGGTGCACTCGGTAAAGTTGGAGATCCCACCTGATGTCCCAATGTTCTCAGATCCAGGTCAATCAAAGCTATTCCAGGTGAGTTTTGGGCTCTCAGCCTGATGTTCAAATGCTCCCTGCTCCATGTCAATCTAAACTGCTCAAGGTGAGTTTGGTGATCCGAGGTTGATGTCCCAATTCTCCCTGCTGCTCAATGTTAATATAAGTTGCTCCGGGTGAATTTGGAGCTCCCAACCTGATGTCCCAATGTTCCCTGCTCCATGTCAATACAAGCTTCTCCAGGTCTGGTTGGAGCTTACCGTCTGGTGCCCCAATGCTCCCTGCTGCGCCATGTCAATAGAAGTTGCTCCATGAGAGGGTGGAGCTCCAAGCCTGGTGACCCAATTCTCCCTGCTGCTCCATGTCAATAGAAGCTGCTCAAGTTGCTATTTGAGCTGAAGACGCGGCATCTCATGCGCCTCTATACGATCATAGAAGTAACGTGCGCTCACTGGTTGCATCTCTGGGGGGTGGGGGGGGGGGGGTGCACAGAGTAGTTGCACTATTAAAGTTGTATCCAAATACAGGTATTTTCTGCAACATGAGAACCTTACCTTATTTTTAATAACCACCCAAGTATACTTTGTGAAAGACTTTCTTTCCAATGCCTTGTTTAGCATGTGCCTATTGCATCAACGGGACATAATGTAATAGTGGTAAATAGAGGATTTTCAATAAATATTACATCATATGTTTCATGCTGAGTAACTGCTATTTAGCAAGGATGACGTATTTGAGGAAATCAGCAGTTTTATTTCCTGTGAGGGAATGAGGTTTGTATTCATTAAAGTGAACTTGTTAAGTGTGTAAAATGATCACAATAGATCTCAATTTGAAAGATGGTTGATAATGTTGTTATCCAACATGAAATGAGGCGTTGTCTTCTATTGGCAACACCATTGTTAGAACTAACTACCTATTAATGACAAGAGAGTAAACGAAATTTAGATAATTTCACATGTTTGTTCTACATTAGTCAGCGGTTATCGTTCCACAGTTTTGGTCAGTCCCTGCAGTTAACATGATGTCTGCTCCAATTGTTCATAAAGAGATGGAGCTGGCTTCCCACTTCTTCTTTTTGTCTGCGTCTCATGTTCAGCATTCATCACTGGCAAAAGCAACGAGAAAGGGAGAGACCAATGTGTAACTGTCTCCATGCCCATGCACAGTACCTACATTGCCAAGTTCTCTGCTGTGCATTTACAGCCAGTACTCGGTGTCCCTGAACCCTTCCTCTGCCACTTTTGAAATATCTCCATTATTTTCTGCTGTCTGTCTGTGCTTTTGTCACTAAGATGAATCACTTCCACCCAAGCTGCTTCACGTTTCATCTGACAAAATACTCATTACCAATCCATTGGATAAACATGCGCTTGCCATCTCTCGTTATTTGCTTTTCCTGGATCTCATTCATTGGATAAAAGCTCACAATAACTTGTCTTCGAAAGTAAACCCGTGTTCCTTTTCATTATCCGAAGTCAGTCTGCATTTCAATATCATTTAAGGGACAGATTCGACTAATTAATGGAGACTTTACGGCATCATCGATGGCAATAAACTGACTAATTAGCACCACTAATCCAATTTACTGGATTAGTGGTGCTGGAAGAGCACAGCAGTTCAGGCAGCATCCAACTAGCAGCGAAATCAAAGTTTCGGGCAAAAGCCCTTCAACAGGAATAAGGCTTTTGCCCGAAACGTCGATTTTGCTGCTCGTTGGTTGCTGTCTGCACTGCTGTGCTCTTCCAGCACCACTAATCCAGTTTTGACCTCCAATTTCGCCGAGACCCAAACAAAAGCAGTGTCATGAACGACTGCACTCCATAAGCGACGAGAATGCGATTCAATCCCACGCCTGCAGAGAATCAATCACTTTAACATCTCAGTCACCTCGTCACACATGCTCTGCACATCTGACCATATGTTTAACTGAGTTGAGAAAATTGTGCATAGAAGTGGATTCTTCTCCCTGCTGTTGGTGAAATGATAAATAGCATAGTCCAGTTCACAAAGAATGGCCTCACCTCTGCTCGATGGGGCAAGCACATTCCCAATGTGGCATTCTGCTCACATGATCTGCACAGAAATAAAGAAATGACTAATTAACAAGATCTGTTGAATTGAATTCTATCAAGAATTGGAGCTGATGAAATGAAAAATCACATGACGGGGGCGATGTAACACTGTCTCTGAAGAATTGTTTTCCCCACTCGAGGACAGTCCACAGTGCTTAGTTGCAGAACTAGCACTCCCTCTCTTCTGGACAGATATTTTTGACCAATCGCACTTATGCACAGAGCAAACAATTTCAAAATCTTAAATAAGACTAACTGAAAATTGAATTGAACAACGCAAAAAAAACGACAGGAGAGACTTTTTACCAGTAAAGTTCATTTTGCTCAACCTTGGCCTGCGTTCTTTTCCTGGGTTGGGTAAAGATCACAGCAACACAGTGAGCAAATGGCAGAGGGAAAATGTGTGTAGTACCACAGGGCATGCTGGGAGCAGGGAAATTCACACAGGGAAGTGAATTTCCCACAACGGGAAAACTTCTCAAACAGCGGGCTGAGATGGAAGAACTCAGAATATTATGAAATGTTATAACTGAATCCGCAGGCACTGTGGAGATCAATAATTGAATCAGTTCAAAATTAAAATTAAAGTATTTCTATGAATTAAAATCAAAATAGAAAAGTCCAGGGGTTAGTGGATGGAAATATTGCAATTATATTAATAATTAATTAACTCATCTTAGCAATGAGCAGCTGATCAATTTCCTCATAGAACGTTGGAACCCCTGGTAAAGGCGATCATATAATTCCAGGTACCAGTCGTGGAATCAGTGATTCTCGTTTTCCCATCCGTTTTGATACAATCATGGAATGTGGCAGTAAGCATTAATGCGTGGATCCAGTGCAGCAGTTAATCAGTGGATGGTATCTCTGTGCCAATGTAGTACGCTGTGTTGAGTGGAGATTTTAAATTTGATTCTCACATGGAGCTGCTTATTGAAGTTTCAGGATGGAAGGGGATGGTCAAAGCCAAGTTGATTGGAAAGTACCAGTTTGTTTGAATTGAGAAACGACCTTTTCTGGAAAATGACTCATTACCAACAACCATGCTGCAAATTTTTAAAACGTGACAACATGTGTGGACAGAGAACCGAAAATAATTTTTCAACAAATGGATGGCGTTTCCCATGCGCACTGCGTTAACTTCAGAGAAAACAAAACATGTTGAGCCCGTTTCGTGTTACTCAATTTGCGGTAAACTCGCAAAAGTCATTGTAATAATCAAAAAGGAATTAGATTGATCACACGGGACCATTCGAATATTGCATTCAGTTCTGGTCAGAATCTCTTTCAGCTTAAAATTGCGTGTTGTTGGAAAGAACAGATGGCTAAAAAAAGACAAAAAAGACAGAGACAACTTTGAGAATTTAATGGATGGAGATCAAAAAGCATGAAATATACGTAACATGATGTAAATCTGGTCAAATATTTAAAGCAAGCATTATGTCTCCTAGGGACAATTCAATTCCTTCTCATGAGGAAATAACTTTTGTTTGCAATCTTCTAGAAGATCAATTCCATTTACAATGTTTTACGTTGAAATTCATGAATATTTTATATTCCGTCTTATCCAGCTGGACGTGTTCATGAAACGTCTTTTTTGATAAGTCAACAAAATTCGAAAGTTTTACACACACTTTGACTTTCTCCCAGTGGTAAATTCTCTACTTGTGTTCGAGTTCATGTGTCTTATGAAACACTCTGGACTCAGCTTCTATCATTCTTTCTGGAAATTCGTTTAGGGGTTTAAATAGCTCTTGAGCAGAAGAAACTCTGACCCAAGTTTTTCTGGATCATTGACCAATGGTTTTGAATCTGAGACTCTATTTATGGATTTACTCGAAGAGGGAATACCACTGATTTAGTCACTTCAAACCTTATGTTACGTGAAAGATCTCTTTCGTTCTCTTCCCAAACTTGCATGTTTCCGGTACAGCATTTTCAAAATGATGTGCACAAAATCCCTCATTCCTTCTATCATCCACATAAAACCGGGTTGTATCATTTCTAATGTTTTTATGCCTCAGTCAACCTCAACCCTGAGTTTCCTCATGCCTTTCTATACAGGAAATTGTGGCTGTGCCCTTTCGAATGTCTTTCCTTTTTTTGTTGGAGTGAGCACAAGGATTACAAATAATGTATGCACTGAGTTTGACCTTTAGATTTTACTGTTACACTATGCTTTATAACACAATTTCGCTATTCATAAATTCTAACAACGTTCATTATTATCTAACCAGATCATAAACAACCTCCCCATGAAAACTTCCTTTGTACTTCCAAGTATTTTGGGAAAAGGGTTTTAAGGCCAGCATCCCTCAATCCCCTTGACCTGAGTGAGTCTCAGCTTTTTCTAAAGGTAACTGAGATTCAATCACGTCATAGTGGGGCTGCAGTCGTTTTCTGTGCAGACTGGTTGGGGACATGAAATACCCGTCACCAAAGACCACCGTGGATCTAAAATCAAAACTTTCCAAAAAACAATTATCATATCTATTGTTTGTCATCTTTCTGTGTTCTTGTCTGGTTTGTTCGTGTGCCCCCGTATTAAATCCTACCCAACGTTTAATTTGTGAATGGAGACATTGAATGATTTTACTCATACGCTCCCGGACGACAGTCCTCCCATTATTGGGATGAATCCAGTGAACATTCTCAACGCATCATCAAAGCCAAGGATTCCCTTCTCGGAAATGGGGATCGGTTCTGCACTGAACTCAATGTGTGTGCTCATGAAAAGCAAAACAATTGCAGCAAGATTTTCAGACTAAGATTTTGCAATCTGCTTGCATTAACGTTTGTCCCAACAGTTACATTCCTTATTGTCATTTGTTTGTGGATGATAAAATTTCCTGAATCCTTCTGTTTTTATTTCATATTGGCGGATGTTGCAGCAGTTTATAATATTAGTGATTTCTAGAAGCAACCAGAGAGCACGGTAGCTGATAATGTGAAATGAGACCGCAGTAATGATTGGCCTCAGAATGAAGGTGTCGCTGGTTTGCAGTGATGACAATGTGGCTGAGTTTCGTATTTATTTTGGAGGAGGACAGGTTGGGTCTAAGATGAGCGCTTTAAACCGAAGCAAGGTGAATGGTATCAGATAGCGAAGTTAAGGTGAGTTGAATTGAAGTGGAAAATTGCATCAGAAGATGGGGCAGTAAAGCTTCATCATGTCACTCAGACTGTAAAAGGCACGCAGAAGAAGCAAAACACCTTCAGTGCAGCACAATGACAGGTCAAGTGGGAAGGAAACAAAGCAAGATACTAAGATAGAATGTAACAAGTTATGTGAAAGGTTTCGCAATATATTCTTTGTTAAATGCCGACTGCCCTCTCGTTGGAAAATGGAATTTCCTGCAGTGTAACGGTGGTATTTGAATTGCTCCAACGCAAGGCCAAGAGACAAGGACACATTACCTTTTGTAACAGTGTGGCCTTGTGAAAGCACGCTCGGCCCATCTACCAGAATTCAAGACTTCAAAGATCTCCTCTGTGCTGTCCAACGTATTTGCTGCTCCTGTCGTCAGATCTCAATAGCTTTACCATGTGTCTTCCTCAGTTCCCTGCTTCCATTAAACACTTCAAATGTGAACAAATCACCAGTATTTCCACTTCCAATCATTGTTCATAACTCCCGTGCTGACAAAACGTACAATTAACCAATTTGCCTTCTCTGGCTCTCACTCTGGTATAATCTGAATAGTGAACTGCACACTGCCTGATCCCCAGGACACCCTGCAGGATTTTCATCCTCCCTGTGACATGTATGTGCTGGGTAATATTCTGTTCTGTAGATTTGCCAATATTACCGTTATCTAACTCCCTGCATTCTGTTGGTCAAATTGTGATTCCACTCAAAATCACAAATGTGTCACAAAGCACATTAGCTGTCCTGGCTCTACACAGAGACAAATGCGCTTCTCTGTTGGTATAGTTCTCTTGCCTTCTCCCTGAAACTCTGCACACTTTTACTTTTAACATAAACAGCGAATTAGTTTTTAAATAACTTGATTGAAAGTGTGTCTTTGTCAATGTCAGGTAGTGGTTTAATGACCCTAACCACTCCATATGTACATTTTGATTCTTTTACTAATGACTTTTAAACTCTACCGAATCGTTCTCGATCCCTTCAGGCGTGTGGAGCATTCTCCCTTCCTTATTTCGTCTGTCTTATCCACACATGTCTTGGAAAGGTTTTTCTGCTCTCCAAAGAGAACTGTCCCAACTTTCCAAATGACGTTACTTTTGCCATTCCTCATACACCACACCATTCCCATCAACCTGTCCAGCTCTGTTTCCAATCATTTCCCGTTCCCATTTCCTAAAGGTCAACATTCAGAACTGTGCGAACATCCCCATGGTGGATTTATTCAGAGTGGGATTGTGTGTGTTAACATCCTGTAACATTTGTTTCGATTTCACCACATATGGTACTGTGTCATGCCCACTACAATGACACTTCTGACCCCAAAACACAAAGTTATTTTAAGGGGTGCAACGTCATAATTTGCACTTTGCACTAACAGTTGATAGGGCGGCTGGGCAAAAGTGAAATCAAAAAACCAAGGCTCGAAGGCGACTTGAAGTACGAATTCTCACATGCCAGTATGAACACAAGCTATGAAGCGAAGATCATACCCCAAACACTCTTGCATTTCCAACACTAAACCATCTGAGAGTCACTCATATCCAACTACATCCCACTTTGCTCTCCGATTTTGAAGCAGCAAAGAGTTTCAAGAATATCACCTACTCATTCCCTCTCCTTGTTCGCGGGACTTTGCTGTTTATCACTTCCGCTTGGACTGAGCTGTGTCAATCGGCAGATTATTCATCTATTTCCATCCACCTGCAGGTAGTGTGAGGGGAGGCAAGCGCGAATACGTTCTAAAGCTCTCTCACATCGGCACAACCAGGTCCCTCAAGTGTTGGAAATCAGCAAGTTTGATTGGGAACTTCCTCCCAATATCATTTATCTGAGAGAGCGACAAAGATGTTGTGGTAGTGGGACATATATAGAAATGTACTCCGGATACTCTTCCTTCAGGTAAATTCATGTGAGGGCATTTATGTGCACACTGTTTGGCGTTCAGAATCCATCTTCACACAGCAATCCTGCAGAGAACTTTTTCTAATATCGACATCTGTTTCTTTGCTGCAATCTGGCAGCATTTAGCATCTGAGCCCCAACTGTCCGAGATGAAGAGAATCCGAGTAAAACCCTCACTCACTGAGAGCCATTCCCACAGCCCTGAACCGCAGGCTGCAGATAATCTGATGGGGAAGGAGGGTTAAAGATGAGACATTGTTTCACCCTCAGCCACTCTGTCCCAGAAACAGGAGGAGGGACAGCATCAATGAGTGGCGTCACTCACGCAACAGCAGAAACCGTTCAGCCCATCGAGTCCACTGCGACTCTGCGTCGCTTGTAAATCTCTGTGGTTATTCATAATTGGTGATGTATGTCCTAATAATGCGAAACTGTGTATGTGTCGTAATGCTGTCTCCAACAAGATGATCCAATTGCCATTCATGGCTTTTCATTTCACAGGGAGGACATTGCTGTGTGAAACAGCTTGGGGAATAAATGCAGAGCGTCATGTGCACAGAGCACTCTGCAACTGATATGTCTTACCGACACCAGTTTATTCCCAGATCTGGCAAGTAATTTTGCTAATCTATTCAGAGAAGACAGATAGAGAACAGGAAAAGTTTCCAGATATTCACAAGCGTGTTTCCTCACCTGTGTAAATTTGGCAGGTGTATCAGCATGAGATATTCATTTCAGATACATTGAGAGAAAGGAAGTGGAAATTGAAACAACATGCAATACGTTGAATGAAGCTATATTATAGAGGAACACTGGCGGGGCAGTACACACGCTGAAACCTGGAATTGTCCACGAACAGAGGATGTTTTCCGTCCATTAATTTCTGGGTTATGAGCCCAGTGTGCTCCCGCTGGGTTGCTCTGTTATCGCTTCCTACAGCAGTTTCCCGCGATCTTCAGTTTTTAATCTGGCATGTGCCATGTGCCTCAGAGGATGATTTCAAGAAGGACTTCACTATTATCGTGTGATACACTATGGCGCAGATGTGTCCCGGCTGTGTCAACATAACCTGTGAGCAACTTCCCACATTCTGTTGGTTTAACTGTGATTTCATTCAGAATCACGAAATAGTGCAAAGTGAGGCCATACAGCCCACCTTCGCTGTGCTGGCACCAAACAATAAGGAAATGTCAGTGTCGTTCGTTTGATTGATTTTATTTGATTGATTGTCACATGCACCTGAGTGCAGTGAAAGCCTTTGCAATTGGTAAAGGCAGATCATTATAATCAAGTACATGTAGAACACAGCATGTAAAAAACAAGGCATTCAGGTTACTCCGCACAGGACATGCGCTCAGCAAGATCCACATTAACAGGATCAGCATCATTTGGAGTTAGAGAATCCATTCCCCAGTCTACTAACCGCCTACAAGAAGCAGCTGGTGTGTGTCTTGAAGATTCAGTATCTTGATCTGAACTCGATCTCATCGAAATCATACTTTCTGAGTCAAAAATGGGACCGGATGCAAAGCTTCAGGGCTCAAGTGTCACTTCTCGCACGTACATCACCCACTCGATATATCACACCCAAGACCAACGAGCCATAACCGCACCTTAAGTGTGATCTATAAATCAGGTGAGTCTCTTTGTTTAAAAAATGCTTTTTCTTTTGTTTCGAAATGAAGGCAGCACTGAGTTTTTAAAAATAGCTCCTTGTCATTCTGCCTCCCGTTTCCCAGGAGGCTGCGCCAGCCCTTCCCCCGCTGGCAGCTGGACAAACTCATCGTCTATTGGCAATCAGTGTTGTGGGAGAGCAAGATGAATGCGCTCTTCAGCTCCCTATCAAACACCGGCTTCTGCAGCGGGGTAGGGGGCTCGTTGGAGTGGGAGTTATGGACATTCTGGAAAGCTGTACAAAAGGGAGATCTTGCATGCACAGGATCTCATATTCTTTTCAGAACCTTGTCCAAATAATTCCATCTGAGACAGATAGAAAAGTGCAGAAATGCTGGGAAAGAGAGAATCTCTCCCAGTAATCGGGAACAGTGTCTGGGTACTTCTCGAATTCACAACAGACAGTCTCGACCAGTGCATATTTCCATCATTTACAATCTTGGTCTGTGTGACAACAAAATTAGGAACCAGGAACTGTTTATTTTGCTTCTTAAAACAGGCAGGAAAACTTTGCAGAGCATAGATACCTGCTGTTAGTGAAATGATGAATAGCAGAGTACAGTGCACAGAGTATGGTCTGTCCTCTGTTTTATGGGACCAGCACTCTCCAACTGTGACCCTTTGCTCACATGATTTGAACTCAAACAAATAAATGACTCATTGACAAAACTTGTTGAATCGGATTCTTTGAGGAATTGAAGGCGATGGAATGAAATCCCCTTGAATGTGGGAATGTTACATTATCTTAGAGGGAATTGTTTTCCAAATTCGAGGAGAGTGCGCAGTGCTCCTTCCAATGGTCAATACCAGGATAAATAGATTGAATCTGTGTGGGGTGTTATTGTAGGGAGCCCTGTTGATTAGACACACTTCATCTTTTGTAGAATGGTGCAAAAGCACGGAACCTTTGCGTCGAGGGGACAACTTCAAAATCGTTAATGAGACAAAATACACAAATGAGCGAAACAACACAGCAACCACAGAAACTGGTATTACATAATGGAGCAAACTCCTCTGCCAATGTAACTCCTCTGCACCCGTTGTGGCCTCTTCTATATTGGGGAGACAGGCCGCCTACATGCGGAACGTTTCAGAGGACACCTCTGGGACACCCGGACCAACCAACCCAACCACCCCGTGGCTCAACACTTCAACTCCCCCTCCCACTCCACCAAGAACATGCAGGTCCTTTGACTCCTCCATCCCCAGATCACAGCAACACGACGTTTGGAGGAAGAGCGCCTCCTCTTCAGCCTAGGAACCCTGCAACCACAAGGGATGAACTCAGATTTCTCCAGTTTCCTCATTTCCCCTCCCCCACTTTGTCTCAGTCAAATCCCTCGAACTCAGGACCGCCTTCCAAACCTGCAATCTTCTTCTTGACCTCTCCGCCCCCACCCGACTCTGGCCTATCACCATCACCTTGACCTCCTTCGACCTATTGCATTTCCAAGTCCCCAAGTCCCTCCCCCCTACCTTTTGTCTTAGCCTGCTGGACACACTTTCCTCATTTTACAGAAAATTATTAACTTACAACTATTTACACTCCTTTCTCTAAACCTGTCTTTAATCTTCTTCTCTACAATACTGGTCTGAAGAGCCTTCCCCAACCCGGACCCCATTAATATTTACAAAATATTCAAATATAAGAACCAGCCAGTTGTCGAATCTTCTCGTTGTATCTTCCTCTGTAGATTTTCTCTCCAGGTCAGTGTCGACGCTTTTTTCTATGTAATCTCTTTCTCCAGATAGTCACCTCTCGTAGATCTTACTAGCATCCGACATCTGTTGGACTTTTAGCTGCTCTCTTTGCTGTTTTTTGCCACTCTGGTTAACTGTTCAACATGTCTGATATTTGTTCCACAAACAGTCGGATCGTTTCACTGATTTTAATATTGTTAAACCTTGATTGGGGCATAATTTAAACTGATTCGGCGAATTCGAATTTTTTTTTAATCCATGTAACAATGCTGTTAGTTTTTTCGACCAAATGTTGTGTTTTTACCTTGTTCTGGACTCCTTGTGCTAGCCATAAATTTCAGCACCCTTTAAAGTACATATCCCACGACTTCATAGCACTGGGTTTTGCCAAGACAGTCTATTACGCTCAACATCGCTCTCTGTCAATCTCATGAGACTGAGATTTGAACAATCTCTAGTCTAATTTATTCAAACGACCCTGATCTCATAACCTCAGATTTAACACGCCCCCTTATGTATGTCTTATCATATTAATTGATTCCTCACTGTGTTACTTCAGCACACGTTGAGAAGAAATTAAAACTGAATACAACTTTCACCTCTGTGACTGCAAATGGACTCAATGTTGCTGCAGCCAACCGATTCAGCTGTCAGTGAAATAGCCCACATCTTTCCTGAACCGCAATGAGATTGCATAGCATAGTGAGAAATTTTCATGCGTTGAATTAGACCCAACATCATTTGTGAGGACGAAATTTACTGGGATATAAAGATATGATGAGATACATGGGGGTTGGGGATTGGAATATAGTCAGGAAGGATATGGTGAGAGTTCCCTTGATACAAAATCGTTCGAGACAACGGAAATTAGATTTACTGGGAGATAAAGCCAAGAGATAAGAAATTAAGGAGTTTAATGGGATGGTGGGATAGATGAAGAATAAGCGGAAAAAATCAGGGATGACTGAGCCGTATCCTAATGGAGGTTTTTCAGCTGATGTGAGGTTGAGGTAAGGGTAAATAGGAGGGAAATTCCCTCATTGAGGTGAGTGTATAACTAAAGGCTAGAGCTTCAAAACCAGAGAGGAACGACAAAGAAGTTTACAGCAGGTACTTTCTATTCTGAGAGTTATTGAAATCGGAGATGATTTTACAGAAAGAAAAAAAAATTAGAGGCTGTTTCCAGAATATTTGAAAAGCCACATGCGGACACACAAGGAGCGAATTTAACAGGGACAGGGATTCTGCGCTGCTTGGATGGGGATGCAAAAGTGGCACACTCACGAATTGTTTAGCTTTCATTGGAAAGAAATTGCATAACAACTGCAACTGAAGAAGTTAAGTATAAGAAGAGCTGGTGGTGTTGAAAGGTGTCGCGGCTGGTTCTGTGTGAACTACTACAAATTGTAAATATACTGATCTGTTTGTTATAGCTTTACAGTAAACGGAAGCCAGTTAGCTCACTCCGCTGGCTAACTGGTTTATGGTATAGAGTGAGACTAACAATGTGGGATTAATTGTCACACTGTCTCAGGTTGCCATAAGGATCATCATCTCTCCTACCCACCTGATCTGTAATACAATGGTGATTCTAATGAGTAGGAATGACCCTGTAGATGTCAAGCATCATCATCATTGCCATCTGTTGCCTTGAACATTTGGTCACAATGACCAGGAACGGAACTGAGTCCATTTAATACTCACTGATCTCCGCACGAAAAACCCAGCAAAAAGACTCGTCCTGATTCCTGTCTGAACGCTCTGTTCTGCACAACAGCAAAACAATTTGTTCTGACTTTCCCAGATTAATGAACAACATTCAATCTACCCAAAGAGATAAATCTAATTCCTTTCGAACAGTTTAATGAGCTGTGCGAGTTTGCAAGAAATGGGATAATATGAAACGAGTTTAACAGCCTTTCCAAGAATGGTACATAGTGGAGGGTCAAAGATTTGAAAAATGTCATCATGCTAAAACATTACCTCTGTTTCTTGATCCACAGATGGATAATCGCCTGTGGAATATGGACAGCTTTCCTGCTGATAATTGACACAGTTCCCAAATACAGTATAATCCCACAAATCAGAAACTGGAGGTTTACAATAAATGCTGCTTTATTAGAGGTTATTTTTCAAATTCACTTCAGTCTGTTACACCAATGATCCCTGATCAACATCAGGAAAAGCAGCTTCAGATAATAATTGAAATTACAGCTGCAGCATTTCACACGAATTTAAGTGCTGATGAATTGTTCCACGGGAGCAGCAAAGCGCAAACCTGTAACGTGCGCTATTCGTACCTCTGGGACGTTCGACCAACCTGTTCTAGTTTTGTTGCAATCCTGAAATTAAAGTTAAGGCAGAGGAGGAGCAACTGACCTGTGACTATTGGAACACCAGGCTCAGGAAGGGGACAGAGAAAAATGTTTTGCAAATTTGACTTGATTAAAAGCTGCATTTCCGTGGGTCACTTCCCTGTTTACAGACACTGTCACAGGGCTTTGCATTCGGTTGGCTTCAGTTGGAATGGGTGGAGAGGACGTTGGCGAGTTGAAGGCTTGTGCTTGGGGGAGGGGAAATGAGGTAACTGTTCAAATTCACATTTATCCCGTGTGGTGTTAGGGTCCCAATCCGGAATGTGGTAGAATCAGGGAGTGCGTGGTTCACGGAAAATGAGGTTGAAGTTTGTGGATGGGAGATGCCCAGAGGTGATGAGATTGTGAATGGTCTGCGAGATGATGATTTGTTGAGGGGATGAGAGGTTGTGATCGGGGTCAGTAGGAGGAGGTGCCTGCGAGTTGGCACCTGGCTTCAGCTTTGTTCCTCTGCCCGACTCACAAGTCTAATTCCTGATGAATGGCTTATGCCTAAATCGTCCATTCTCCTGCTCCTCGGATGTTGCCTGACCTACTGTACTTTTCCAGTACAACACTCTCCACTCATTCATTATTACTGTCTCATTTCACACTCCCAGGTCCATGCTGTCGGTTTGATTCTACTGAGCACTGTTCTCATGAACTGCGACAAAATCTGCCAATCTGAAACAAAAACAGAAATTGCTGTAAAATCACATGTGTGCTGGCAGCATCTGTGCAGATGAATCACAGTTAACGTTTCACATCCATTGGGTCCGTCTCTCCACAGATGCTGCCAGACATCCTGAAATATTCCAGCAACATCTGGTTTTGTTTGATTTTCAACATCAGCAATTTTTTTCACTTTTGTTTTCTTATTTTCTGCCAATATGATTTGGCTAAAGATTACGTTAAATGTTTTAAATATGACTGTGATGGAACGGCCAGATTCCACCAGCCGACTACTTTTATTTGGTTCACGTGACCAATGCCTTTCCACTTGGTCACCGCGCCCTACAGCTGCATTTCATATAAATTGACAAAATTTTGGCATTCTCTCGGATTGGCAATCAGGAGCGAGATTGATTGAAATTATTGAAAACTTTAGATAAACCGATAAAATACGGGATATAAAACGGGAAACTGAAAGGGAAAGGGAGAACAGCGAATGATAGTTTTTTGACAAAACTGAAATATAATTGCTCAAGATTCAGAAAGTGCTTTCATCCACAAACATACCATAATATGGAATGTAATGTTTGGGGCAACCAATGCAAGCAGATTGCAATATCTTAGTTATAAAGTCTTGCTGCAACTGTTTCGGTTATAATGAACACACACATGGGATTCATGGCTGTAATGATCTCCTACAATGGAAAAGGAAATCCTTGCCTTCGAGGATGCGTGGGGAATGTTGACTGATTCATCCCAGTAATGGCAGAACTGTCCTCACTTCAATCTGTTACACCAATGATCCCTGATCAACATCAGCAAAAGCAGCTTCAGATAATAATTGAAATTACAGCTGCAGCATTTCACACGAATTTAAGTGCTGATGAATTGTTCCACGGGAGCAGCAGAGCGCCAACCTGTAACGTGCGCTATTCGTACCTCTGGGACGATCGACCAACCTGTTCTAGTTTTGTTGCAATCCTGAAATTAAAGTTAAGGCAGAGGAGGAGCAACTGACCTGTGACTATTGGAACACCAGGCTCAGGAAGGGGACAGAGAAAAATGTTTTGCAAATTTGACTTGATTAAAAGCTGCATTTCCGTGGGTCACTTCCCTGTTTACAGACACTGTCACAGGGCTTTGCATTCGGTTGGCTTCAGTTGGAATGGGTGGAGAGGGCGTTGGCGAGTTGAAGGCTTGTGCTTGGGGGAGGGGAAATGAGGTAACTGTTCAAATTCACATTTATCCCGTGTGGTGTTAGGGTCCCAATCCGGAATGTGGTAGAATCAGGGAGTGCGTGGTTCACGGACAATGAGGTTGAAGTTTGTGGATGGGAGATGCCCAGAGGTGATGAGATTGTGAATGGTCTGCGAGATGATGATTTGTTGAGGGGATGAGAGGTTGTGATCGGGGTCAGTAGGAGGAGGTGCCTGCGAGTTGGCACCTGGCTTCAGCTTTGTTCCTCTGCCCGACTCACAAGCCTTATTCCTGATGAATGGCTTCTGCCTAAATCGTCCATTCTCCTGCTCCTCGGATGTTGCCTGACCTACTGTACTTTTCCAGTACAACACTCTCCACTCATTCATTATTACTGTCTCATTTCACACTCCCAGGTCCATGCTGTCTGTTTGATTCTACTGAGCACTGTTCTCATGAACTGCGACAAAATCTGCCAATCTGAAACAAAAACAGAAATTGCTGTAAAATCACATGTGTGCTGGCAGCATCTGTGCAGATGAATCACAGTTAACGTTTCACATCCATTGGGTCCGTCTCTCCACAGATGCTGCCAGACGTCCTGAAATATTCCAGCAACATCTGGTTTTGTTTGATTTTCAACATCAGCAAATTTTTTCATTTTTGTTTTCTTATTTTCTGCCAATATGATTTGGCTAAAGATTACGTTAAATGTTTTAAATATGGCTGTGATGGAACGGCCAGATTCCACCAGCCGACTACTTTTATTTGGTTCACGTGACCAATGCCTTTCCACTTGGTCACCGCGCCCTACAGCTGCATTTCATATAAATTGACAAAATTTTGGCATTCTCTCGGATTGGCAATCAGGAGCGAGATTGATTGAAATTATTGAAAACTTTAGATAAACCGATAAAATACGGGATATAAAACGGGAAACTGGAAGGCAAAGGGAGAACAGCGAATGATAGTTTTTTGACAAAACTGAAATATAATTGCTCAAGATTCAGAAAGTGCTTTCATCCACAAACATACCATAATATGGAATGTAATGTTTGGGGCAACCAATGCAAGCAGATTGCAAAATCTTAGTTATAAAGTCTTGCTGCAACTGTTTCGGTTATAATGAACACACACATGGGATTCAGGGCTGTAATGATCTCCTACAATGGAAAAGGAAATCCTTGCCTTCGAGGATACGTGGGGAATGTTGACTGATTCATCCCAGTAATGGCAGGACTCTCCTCTGGAAGCGTATGAGTTAAATCTTTCAATGTTCCATGGAGTTTCGAATGAGTGGTGAAGGGAATGTCTCCATTCACAAATTAATCGTTCAGTAGAATTAAGTATAGGGACCCATGAAATGATGAAAAAATTGAACAAGAACACGGACATACGATACACAATAGCTACGAGAATTACTATGTGAAAACTGTTGATTTCAGATCCACAGTGACCTTTGGTGATGGCATTTACTGTCCAGAACCAGTGTGCACTGGAATGACGGGAGACACACTATGAAGTATTTGAACTTCAGTCGCCTTTAGAAATAGCTGAGACTGACTCAGGGCACGGGGATTGAGATGTTGGCCTTTCAAACCTTTCAGCCATTCCGTGGAAGAATAAAGGAAGTGATAGAAACTTTTCGTCTCCATGGAGACGATGTTCATGAACTGGATAGATAGTAATTTACCTTATTGGAGTTTATAAATCGAGGCGTCATATTTAAAAAGCAATGAGTTCATCGTGTAACTGTAAAATCTTTTTGTCACACTCAGTGGGAACATTGTGTGTAATCCTTGTCGTCATTCTCCACCAAAAACATGTAAAGAAGTTAGAAAGGGCACAGACGCTGTTTCCTGGATAGCAAGATATTAGAAAGCCAAGTGACGTTGTTTACTGAGACATAAAAATATCAGAAAGGATACAAACGGGATGATAGAAAGAATGAAGGAGTTTATTCACGAGATTTGGAAATGCTGGATGCACAAACACGCAGGTTTGATCTAAACAAATGAGATTTTCACATAACGCGAGGTTTGAATGAGTAAATCGGGGAAAGTCCCTCTTTCGAGTGAATCAATAACTTTCGTTAGAGCTTCAAAACCATTAGTGAATGATTAAGATAAGTTTGGATGGGAGTTTCTTCCACTCAATAGAGTTATTTAAATCGTGAACGACTTTACAGAAATAAAACGTAGAAGCTGACTTCAGAGTGTTTTAAAAGATACACGAACAAACGTACAAGGAGAGAATTTACCATTGAGTGAAAGTCAGTGTCGTTGTGTAACAATTTCGAATTTGTTGACTTCAGACACAAAGACATTTCATGAACATGTACAACTGAATAAGACTGAGTATAACAAGTTCATAGATTGGTAAGGTGTGGCGTATTATTCAAGGTGAAACTCTGTAAATGGAGCTGATGTCCTAAAATAACTGCAGACAGAAATTATATCCTAATGAGCAGGAAATGAATCATCACTTGGAGAGGGAACACCCACTTTAAAGATTTGACCACATTCACATGATGTTATGTATATTTCGTACATTCTTAACTCCACCCAAGAAATCCACCAAGAAGACTCTGTCCTTTTGTATTGTTAACCCCCTGTACTGCTCTGCAGCACTTTTTTGAAGATAAAATATGCTCAGACCAAAATTCAATTCAATACAATATTCAAACGGTCGTATGTGATTTCTTTTTTTATTATTATTGCAACAACCTTTGTGAGTTTGTAACAAACTGTGTAACATGAAACCAGTTCAACATCTATTTTCCCGGAATTTAAAGCAGTGCTCATGGGAAACGTGATCCACCTGCTAAAAAAAATCACCTTAGGCTCTCTCTCTCCACATATGTCTCTTCACGTTTTAGATACTTGCAGTATGTTTGTAGATCAAGGAGTCATTATCCAGAAAAGGTTGTTTCTCAATCCACAAACAAGGGTATTTTCCCAACAACTTGGCTTTGCTCAATATCACCTTCTGTCCGTATCCCGCAACACGACGACAAATTGAAGTTGCTCCATGTGAGACTCAAACTTCAAACTTCGGCACAGCACACACCACTAAACTGAAACAGAGATACCGTGCACTGGTCACCTTCAGCACAGGAGCAACACATTAATGCTTACCTCCACAATCCTGGTTTTACCTTAACATTTGGGAAACCGACTTTCTCTGATTACATGGCTAGTAACGGGGATTATATGATCATCTTCACCAGTGATTCTGTCCCCGCGTGAGGAAAGTGGTGAGGTCCTCATTGTAAAGATGGGTAGATTGATGATATGTACAATTTCATCTTTTGCCTTCACTAACCAATGAGCTTTTTATTTTGTTTTGCATCTGTAGAAATCTTAAAATCTTCATCTTGAACAGACTCAATGACAGATCTCCATTGTGTCTCTGGCATCGAATTTCATAGTGTAAACTCCCTCTGAATCCTTCCACCGCAGTCCGCTGTTTGGGAAGTGTTCCTGTTGTGGGATATGCACATCCCCGTCTGTCACCTGCTGCTCCCAGTATGCGCTCTGGCACTGCACTAACTTTCCTTCTGACACTTGCTCACTGTGTTGCTGTGATCATACGGTGACTTGGTGTCGCACGGCCCAGGAAAATGATACAGATCAAGGTTTTTGCATTGTTGAGTTCAATTGTCAGTTTAGCCTTATTTTGGATTTTGAAATTGTCTGTCCTGTACACAAGTGAGTGTCAAAAACATCTGAGCGGAAGTTAGGTGTTCCGAATAATGACATTGAGCACTATGCACTCTCCTCCAGTCTGGAAAACAATTCCTCACAGGCAATTTAATTGACAATTTACAGCAGGTGCAGGAGTAGGCCATTCTGCCTTCGAGCCAGCACCACCATTCATTATGATCATGGCTGAACATCCTCAATCTGTATCCTGTTCCTGCCTTATCCCGATAACCCTTGACTCCACGATCCTTAAGAGCTCTGTCCAACTCTTTATTGAAAGAACACCTCCTGCTGTCTCGGGTTCTTCATTCCGTTGACTTCAAGTCTTCACAGAATTCAACAGACCTTGTTACATATTCATTTACTCACATTTGTTCAGATCATTATGTGCATAGTGTGACAGTGGGAGTGCACTTGCCCCACAACCCAGGGGTCAGATCATAGTCTTGGAACCGTACTTTGTTATTTCTCATTTCACCAACACCAGGGAGATCTGCTGCTCTGCTTGATTTATGAAATTCAATTATTCATAAGGTCATAGCGTTTGGTACATCTGTGACGAGGTGGCCGAGAGGTTAAGGCGATGGACTGTTAATTCATTGTGCTCTGCACGCGTGGGTTCGAATCCCACTCTCGTCGTTGTCATCACCAGCTTTCAATGGTGCGGTTTTCAGATGATCACAGCTGTTGTATGGAAACTGGGGTTCTGATAGTTATTTTATCTGCATTGACGCTATGACAAAAATCTCAAAGAATCGTTTGAGCCTGTTGAATAAATTACATTGCAATGTCGGTTGCATTGGGATAATGAAAAGGAGCGCGATATTCTTTTTCAAGTCAAGTTGCTGTGAACATTTTTTTCATCTGAAAGACATCCAGGAAAATCAAATAACGAGAGTTGCGATGTACATGTTATGCAAAGGGATTCTTAATGAATGTTTTGTCAGATGAAATCTGGAGGACGTTGAGGAGAAGTAATTCATCCTGGTGAGAAGAGCACAGCGAGACAGCACAAAATAATGGAGATATTTCAAAATTGGCAGGACGTGGGTTTAGGGGCACTGAGAACTGGCTGTAAATGCACAGTGGAGAATGGCCGCTGTGGGTACCGTGCATGGGCACGGAGAGACTTACACATTGGTCTCGCCCTCGCCCCTTGCTCTCGCCATTGATGAAGGCTGGACTTAAGGCACAGATAAACACAAGATGTGAGAAGCAAGATCCCTCACGTTATGCACACACTGGATACATCACATTGAACTATGAACAACTGGAGAAATCAGCATGTTACCTATAGGGAGTGAAACTAAACTGTGGATCAATAACCGCAGATTCATGCAACATAAACATGAAAAATGATTTAAAATGTAGGGTGTAGGTTTGCTAGCTGATCTGTAGCTTTGATATCCAGACGTTTCTTTACTTGGCTAGATAACATCATCATCAGTGGCGACCTCCAAGTGAAGCGAAGCTGTTGTCTCCTGCTTTCTATTTATATCTTTCTCCTCGATGGGGTTCCTGGGGTTTGTGGTGATGTCATTTCCTGTTCGTTTTCTGAGGGGTTGATAGATGGCATCTAGATCTAAGTGTTTGTTTATGGCATTGTGGTTGGAGTGCCAGGCCACTAGGAATTCTCTGGCGTGTCTTTGCTTAGCCTGTCCCAAGATAGATGTGTTGTCCCAGTCGAAATAGTGATATTTTTAATCCGTATGTAGGACTACGAAGGAGAGAAGGTCGTGGCTTTTCGTGGCTCGCTGGTGTTCGTGTATCCTGGTGGCTAACTTTCTTCCGGTTTGTCTTACGTAGTGTTGGTGACAGTCCTTGCATGGAACTTTGTAGATGACGTTGGTTCTGTCCACGGGTTGAACTGTGTCTTTTAAGTTTGTTCGTTTATGTTTGAGAGTGTTGGTGGTTTTGTGTACTACTAGGATTCCGAGGGGTCTTAGTAGTCTGGCTGTCATTTCTGAAATTTCTTTGATGTATGGTAAGGTGGTTTGGGTTTCTGACTGTGTTTGGTCTGCTTGTCGTGGTCTGTTCTTGAGGAATCTGTGGACTGTATTTTTTGAGTATCTGTTCTTCTCGATTACGTTGTATAGGTGGTTCTCCTCTGTTTTCCGAAATTCGTCTGTGCTGCAGTGTGTGGTGGCTCGTTGGAATAGTGTTCTGACACAGCTTCGTTTGTGTGTGTTGGGATGGTTGCTGATGTAGTTAAGTACTTGGTCAGTCTTTGTCGGTTTTCTGTATACGCAGGTTTGTAGTTCTCCATTGTCCTTTCTTTCTACTGTGACGTCCAAGAATGCGAGGTTGTTTCCGGTTTCTTCCTCCTTGGTGAACTTTGTGCCTGTGAGAGTGTTGTTGATGATGTTAAATGTCTTTACTATCTTATTTCGTTTTGTGATGACAAAGGTGTCATCTACATAACGGACCCAGATTTTTGGTTTGATTGTTGGTAGGGCTGTTTGTTCTCGTCTTTGCATTACTGCCTCTGCTATGAATCCTGATACCGGAGATCTCATGGGTGTGCCATTGGTTTGTTTGTAGATATGTTGTTGAAAGTGAAGTCGGTGGTGAGGTACAGGTCCACGGAGCTTCATTATGTTTTCGTTGGTAATGTGATTGATGGTTGTTGGTGCGTCTGTGATGGTCTCTTCTAAAAGTGTGGTAAGAGTTTCCTTGGCCAGGTCGATGTTGATGGAGGTGAACAGTGCTGTTATGTCGAATGAGATCATTGCTTCTTCTTCCTCTATTTTGGTGTTTTTGATGATTTTTAGGGATTCCTGGGTGGAGTGGATGGAGTGCTGTGACTCTTCTATGAGGCATTTCAGTCTTGTGTAGTTCTTTGGCCCGTCTGTAACTTGGTGTTCTGGGTAAAGAGACTATGGGTCTGAGGGTGGCTCCTGGTTTATGGATTTTTGGTAGTCCGGTTCGACTTGGGCAACACATTGATCCTGGGACAGTCTAAGCAAAGAAATGCCAGAGAATTCCCAGAGGCCCGGCACTCCAACCACAATGCCATAAACAAACACATAGATCGAAATGCCAACAACCCCGCAGAAAACGAACAGGAAATGACATCACCACAAACCCCAGGATCCCCATCCAGGAGAAAGATATAAATAGAAAGCAATAGACAACAGGTTCACTTGGAGGTCGCCACTGATGGTGTTACCTAGCCAGATAATGAAACGTCTGTATATCAAACCTACAGCTCAGCGAGTAAACCTGCACCCTAAACCTCAACCTGAGCTACAAATCTTCACAAATCTTGCGATTTAAAGTGTCTTTATACGCATATCATTAATAGACTTTTCGTTATAATACCCGTCTGGTTGAAAGAAGAAGACACCACATTTCAAGATGGATGACAACGTTACCAATTTTGTTTTGAAATTGAGATCTATTTGATCATTTTACACAGTGAACAAGTTCATTTTAAATAATGCAAACCACATTCTCTCACCTGGAATAAAAGTGTGATTTCAATATAAACATTGTCCTTGCTAAGTCGCAGTTACTCAACATGAAAAATAGGATGTAATTTTTATTCAGCTTACATCAATTAGCACCATTATCTTACTTCGGCTTGACTGCAGTATGCACATGCTAAATAAGGTTTAAGAAAGAATGACTTTTGGAAATAATGATTCGGTGGTGACTAAAAATAATATTAGGTTCTCATGATGCAGATATTCCACCAATGGCTCCAGTCGTGGAAATGTTCAGTGGGCAGTATTTCTATGATGGTATAGAAGTATGTGAGCTGCCAGGGATGGGAGCTCCCACTTCATCTGGAGCAGCGTCTTTTGGCGTGGACCAGGGAGCATCGTGACATCAGTCTGGGAGTTCCAACCACACCTGGAGCAGCTTCTGTTGACATGGAGCAGCAGGGAGCATTGGCACATCCGAATGCAAGATCCATCCTCATTTGGAGCAGCTTCAGTTAGCATGGAGCAGGGAGCTTTGCAAGAACCATCTGTGAGCTCCACTCTCACCTGGATCAGCTTTTAATGACATGTAGCATCAGGGAGCATTGGGACATCAGAGTGATAGATCCAACCTCAACTGGACTTCTTCTATTGACATGGAGGAGGGAACATTGGGACATCAGACTGGGAGCTCCAAGCTCACAAGTACCAGCGTTTAATGACATGTAGCAGCTGGGAGTATTGGGACATCAGAGTGGGAGCTCCAAATTCAAGTAGAGCCGCTTCTATTGACATGGAGCAGTAAGGAGCATTGGAACGTCAGGTTGGGAGCTCCAACATCACCTGGCAAAGCTTGTATTTACATGGAAGAGGAGGGAGGATTGGGACATTAGGCTGGGGGAAAAGACATTCAACTATTTTAATCTGAAGTAAAATATATTTCAACACCTCAGATGTTAATGGATTTATGAAGAATCTTTCCCGGGAAAATAATTAATTCTTTAGATAGTAAAGACAAGTCCTGAAAATATTCAACTCAGGAAAACGCATTGGTAGAGAGAGAAATGGGAGTGATGCTTCCTGTCTTTGTCTTTTCTTTTCTGGCCGACTCTGCACACGATTACATTACCGGAAGGACATTTTCACTCATTTCCTGCAAAGTACGGACAGGTCATTAACGTAATCTAAAGCTGAAAATTAATGAGAATATGCGATGTTATGATTAGGCTGGAGTTTACCTCAAATTATGGTGAAAACGCAGAAAGGTCAGTTGCAATTTCCAAGATCAGCAGTGACCTCATTGATTGGCTGATCAGATTGTGAACGGTCGTTTTTTTGAGGACAATTTGAAGTGAGTCAATGATGGTGATTATCTTTGTTCTTTGTTCACATTGTGACTGTTACTGCTGTTGCTCATGTCCTTGTTAACACCACAGCTCTGCAGGGTGTAAAATCTCAGCTGTGCATTCGGCCAGTGGTACAACCATTCGTATAGCTAGCTACGGATCAGGCGGTTGTAAGTTCGAATTTTACTTTGCGCAAGCGCATTGTGGAGATTCATCACACATCCAACCTAATCATTTTTGTAATGCTGAGGTGGATAATATTTTAAATTTTCATCTAACGAACGAAAATTCTTTCACTGTCTTCGATCAGTTAAACATTACCAAATGCTATCAGAGTAAAACTCACACAGCACCAGATGGTATTGAACAGACATATTTAGAAGCACCAGTGTTCCATGCACTGTTTCTTCATCAGGTATTTGTCAACTGTTGGAATCTAAAATGGCTTTGTGTGATCATTAAATGTATCCACCCCAGTCCAACACCAACACCTCCAAGTCATGGGTACCGTCGACAGAACGAACGGTCCAGATGATCTTCCAAAAGTTCGCGCATATTGACACACACACCAAGTTTCTGCAGAAAAACACCCACCAGATGAAGGAGCGGCTCTCCGAAAGCTAGTGCTTCCAAATAAACCCGCTGGACTCTGTCCTGATATTGTGTAATTTTTAACTTTGTCTATTCAACTCAAACACTGGCACTTCCATATCACAGACAACATCAGTCATGTCCCACCGTTGTCAGAGAAGGCAATCCTGGAATAGCCCAATACATTGCTCATAGGTACGTTTCGTGTTCAGAAACCAACACACTCAATCGCTGCAGCTCCTGTGTATGAAAAGCACAGAAAAGAAATAGCTGAGACTCAGTTTTGACAATATTTTGAAACTCTTTGGGAAGTGGAATCAGAGGAGAATGAAGGATTAACTGTCCGACTGTGCAGAGAGAGTGAAGGCATTATTCCCTTCTTTGAAGAGCTGGGGTATTGACTGATCGAAGGCATGAAACATATTCCTGGTAGAGCTGCGCTCTCTGCATCAGGAACAAGAAGTCCTGATTTTCTGAACGGTAATGAAACCCAGGCCACTCAGTTAAAGCGCTGAATACTAACCACTAGACCACCAGGGATGAGGGCAGAAGCCGTTGCACCGTTTCTTCATCACACAGTTTTTGGAATTATGTCACTGCAGATATGTTTCCCCTCAAAAATGATTGAATTATCGCGTGTTTTCAGCACAAATCTGGGTCCCTTCATCTCGTTTCCCAACACTTGGTCTGTAACCTTGTATGCTCTGACGTTTCACCTGAGGGCTAATTTCTCTGGAACGTTTTCATCTCGTAAAACACAATAAGTGCGATTAAAGTTTGAGATGGGAACTGAACCCCATTTTTACCCATAGACTGAAGCACACAGACACATTTCCCCAAGTGTGTCACAGGCCTTGGGAGAAAACAAGCAGAATGTAAGATTTCACCGACTTGTCTGATATTATCCCATTTCAGAGTTCAACACCAATGTCTGGTTACAGCAAAGAAAGGAAGCATTCAGCCCCTCCCATCCCAGTGTTTCATTACTCTGTAGTTTATACTGCCTCACCTCGTTCTTGCTGCCAGACTTGATCACTGCTCACGCCCGCTATTTCCTGTCCTGCCGAACGGTTTGCCTCAAGTTCTTGGAATGAAAAACAGGAATGGCCTATTTCAAGCACTTTTCTCGTTTACAAGGACTGTGTTATCACCACTGAGCCATCAAAGTGCCAGCTCAGAGAGAAGGTCTCATCCTTTAGAAACTGAAATGCAAAGATGATTGGATAGACTCAGTATTGTAAACCAACCAACAAGACTGGAATCGGGCCGAGGGGATCACGCAGAGAAGGATGGGAGAATAGAATGGCGAATTTCTTGGTGTCCAGGGTGATTTTAACAGAAATCTTCCCTGGTAGTATAGTGATGAGGATTCAGTGATTTCACTGTCATGGCTTGTTAAAGGTCAACGTTTACAGTAATCAATATGAAATACTGCTTGATATTTCGAAGCATAGTGATGTGCAGCAGACAGAATCGTTTCCCTGCATGACCTAATAAGAGAGCTCAGAAGAGCCAGGAGGAGACATGAGAGCCAGGAGGAGACATTAGAAGTTGTTGGCGGATAGGATCAGCGTTAACCCTAAGGCTTTCCATGGGTATGTCAGGAATAAAAGAATGACGAGAGTTAAATTAGGGTCAATCAAGAATAATAGTGGGAAGTTGTGTGTGGAGTCAGAGGAGACATGGGAAACACTAAATAAATATTTTTCGACAGTGTTCACTATATAAAATGAAAATGTTGGCGAGGAAGATACAGAGATACTTGCATCTAGACTAGAAGAGATTGAGGTTCACAAGGAAGAGGTATTAGAAATACTGTAGAGTGTGAAAATAGACACGTCCTCTGGGCCAGATGGGATCTATCCTAGAATCCTCTGGGAAGCAAATGAAGAGATCGCCGAGCCTGTGCCATTGATCTAGAAATCATCATTATCTACAGGAATAGTGCCTGAGGACTGGAGGATAGCAAATGTGGTTCCCTTCTTCAAGAAGGGTAGTAGAGACAACCCTGGTAATTACAGACCAGCGAGTCTCACTTCAGTTTTTGGTAAAGCGTTGGAAAAGATTATGAGAGATAGGATTTATAATCATCTAGAAAAGTATAATCTGGTCAGGGACAGTCAGCGTGGTTTTGTAAAGAGTAGGTCGTGCCGAACGAATCTTATGAGTTTTTTGACAAAGTGACCAAACAGGTAGATGAGAGTAAGCAGGTTGATGCTGTGTATATGGATTTCAGCAAGGTGTTCGATAAGGTTCTCACAGTAGGCTATTATACAAAATGTGGAGGAATGGGATTGTGGGAGACATAGCAGTTTGAATCAGTAATTGGCTCGCTCAAAGAAAACAGAGTGTTGCAGTTGATGCAACATGTTCATCTTGGTGTACAGTTACTAGCGGCATTCCGCAAGGGTCGATGTTGGGTCCAGGGCTATTCGTCATTTTTATAAATATCCTGGATGAGGGCTTAGAAGGGTGGGTTAGTAAATTTGCGGGCAACACTATGGTCGGTGGAGTTGTGGATAGTGACGATGAATGTAGTAGGTTGCAGAGAGACATAGATAGGATGCAGATTTGGGCTGAGAGGTGGCAAATTGAGTTTAATGTGGACAAGTGTGAGGTGATACACTTTGGACGGAGTAATCGGAATGCAAAGTACTGGGCTAATGGTAAGATTCTTGGGAGTGCAGATGAGCAGAGAGATCTCGGTGTCCATGTACACAGATCCCTAAAAGTTGCAACCCAGATTGACAGGTTTGTTAAGAAGGAAAACAGTGTTTTGGCCTTTATCAATAGAGGGATTGAGTTCTGGAATCAGACGGTTATGCTACAGCTGTACAAAGATCTGGTACAGCCACATTTGAAGTATTGTGAACAGTTCTGGTCCTGCATTATAAGAACGATGTTGACGCTTTGGAAAGAGTGCAGAGGGGATTTTCTAGCATATTGCCTGGTATGGAAGGAATGTATCATGAGGAAAGACTGAGGGCCTTGAGGCTGTACTCGTTGGAGAGAAGACTGAGAGGTGACTTAATAGAGACATACAAGATAATCAGAGGTTTAGATAGGGTGGACAGAGAGAGTCTTTTTCCAAGTTTGGGGACTGCAAACACGAGGGTCACAACTTTAAAGTGAGAGGAGAAAGGTATAAGACAGATGTCAGAGGTAGTTTCTTTACTCAGAGAGTAGTTAGGACATGGAATGCTTTGCCTGTAACGGTGGTAGATTCGACAAGATTAAGTGCATTTAAGTCGTCATTGGAGAGGCATATGGACGTATATGGAATAGTGTAGATGGGATGGGCTTCAGATTAGTATGACAGGGCTGCGCAACATCGAGGGCCGAAGGGCCTGTACTGCGCTGTCATGTTCTATATTCTATATGCTACAGTTCCACATCAGCAATGTCATCGGCAATTGCCTGACGTTCAATCAGTTTAAAACAAGAACGGAGGGGGCGTCAGGAAAACGGAAGGGGAATAGTGGTTTGTGAGAGTTAACTACATGCCTCGTGGAGCCAAGTTCAATGTAGATACTGAATATCGCTTTTCCTGTTTACCTTGGTATACTGATCACTACGGATCAATGACCCAATATTGTCTGCCCTTTGTGTGTTGTTCTTTATACATTTCACCTCGGTTCAGTGCTCCGGGGGACCACGCTTTTTTAAATTTGGCACATTTTACTCAGGTCGGTTTTGCAGCTTCATATTAAGGCCAACAATTTTAGGAACACATAGTCACCATTCAGACCACCAAGTCTGTTCCGCTATTGAATGGTTTCATATCTGATCTGATAACCTTGAACTGCACTTTCTTGCCTTTCACCATAATGCTTGATGTCTTGCTGTTTGAAGATCTGCCGATCTCAGCCTCATTACACCTAATGACACTTCCTCAACAGCTGTCTGCGACAAGAAAGTCCACTGATCCAGAACTGTCTGAGAGAATAAATGCTTCTTCGTCTCTATTTTAATTGTGAGATCCGCATTCTTATATGAAGTTAAAAATCGCACAACACCAGGTCATAGTCCAACAGGTTTAATAAAAACAATAGCATTTGGAGAGCTGCTCCTTCATCAGTTGGCTGTGGAGTACACAGTGGTAAGGTACAGAATTTATAGCGAAAGGTTACAGTGTAATGTCACTGAAATTATACATTGGAAAAATACCTTGATTGCTTGTTAAGTCTTCCATTTGTTAGAATGACTATGTTAGGTTCATTTCTTTCTTATGTAAATCGAAAAACTTTCTTTTGACAGTTACATTCTCAGGTGGACTTTACCAGTTAGTGTCAGCACAGATAATATGTTGAAGGTGTTAGTCCCTGTGTGCTGCGTCCATGCCATTATGTTTAGACTGACGCTCATCTAAAAAAACAACATGCTGCAGGCAAGGATGCCTTAAGACATGGTACATTGGTGAAGCTGAGTAGAGGCGACAGCAATGGAACGGGCGCTGCACATCAATCAACAGACAGGTGTTCCTCTTCCCAGTTGGAGAGCACTTCACTGATCCAGGACATTCGACCTCGGATCTTCGGGTGACAATCCTCCAAGGCGGGCTTCGAAACAGGCAGCAGCTAAAAGTGCCCCCGCAGAGACTGATAGCTAAATTCGGTACCCATGGTCATTGGGTTCATGTCACAGTACAGGTGATCCCATTGCCCTATCTACAAACAGAGACCTTCCTACACACGAGTGCGCACGCGCGCGTGTACGCACACACACACACATACACACATACGTCTGTGGGGTGAATTTGTACTTGCAGAGTTACATTGTACTTTGCTCAAAAACTGCATGAATCCATGTAAGTCTCTGGTAACTCATTTTTATAAATTAGAATCATTCGAAACATTATGGAACAGACAGCAGCACATGGGGGCAGACACCAGTTGTTAAACTTCACCTGAGAATGAAACTTTAAAATAAAAAAGTTTTGAACTTCACATATGAAAGAAGTGAAGCTCACATGGTCATTCTAACAGATCGGAGACTTAGCAAACAATCAAGGTATTTTTCAATGTACAATTTCAGTTACGACACTATCCGAGTGAATCTCTCCTGCAACGTTCCCACTGCGATCTCATCCCTGGACAATTGTAGCACTGAGCCGAATGAACATATTTCTATTCTGTAACAGCATCGGGGGTGTCTCTGCAGCACTTATTGCCTTCCGGTTTGGAGTCACGTGGACGCCATACCAGATAAGGACGGTAGTTTCCTTCCCTCAAGGACGTCAGTGAAACACATGGGTTTTTCAGACAACATATTGTTAATTCTAGGCATTTATTGCATTCACATACTATCATCATCGTGGTGTGGTGAGAATCCAACCCTTCTGCCCAGAATATTACCTGGCTTTGCTGTGTTAACAATCCAGCGATAATACCACTAGGCTATCGCAGAAAGCCCTCATGGGGGATCTTTTCCAATAGAGTCTCTTTTCCCCAATTATTCCTTATGCCCTTTTATTGAGCCTCACACTCCAATAATCTCTGGTCCATGTCAGTAAAAGCTGCTAAAAGAGAATTAATCTCACAGCCAAGGTATCCAAATGGATCGAATGATTTGAAAGTGCCAATGAAGAGATTGGGGCAACAGTGAGAGCAACGGCACAGACGGGATGGTATCAACGTGAAAGTGTATGTTAGATTGTGTAATGTCTCAGTCAAATGGGATGAGGTATGGAAAAGAGAGTTTGGGAGAGTGCGAGGGAGAGACATCTTCGAGAACTTTTGGGTTTAAATCCTGATACATGAAACGCAGAAATATCAGAGAACAAAATTCGATGGAAAACAGATCATCACCTCGAAGAATATTGTCTTGTAAAAACGATTAATTTCTGACCGTGTTACACCAAAAGTAAAACTTTGAGAGAACTGACCGCCATGCTGTGGATTCGAGCTGAGGTCGCTGCAATCACAATGCAGAATGCGAACTACTAAACGGTTATAGCATTCCACAGACCACACTTATAAACTACAACCAGGATGGTAGCAGAGGGAATGTCAGGAAGAATGTACAATATCAGGACTTAGCGACAGGCATATGGGAACGCAGAATGAACCGAATCTTTAACTTTAGCGTCCCCAGAGACTGTGGAGATTCCATGAATGAGAGTACAGGAGAATGGGATGAACGAAACTCTCCAACTCTTGGCAGAGTGCAGAATATTGTTGAAACGTATGCTTCAATAGCATTATATTTGAATATCGGCTACTTCATCACTTTGCCCACACAAGGCATGCAATCACACATCATTCCAGTTCCAGACCCGGAATCAGAGAAACTGTGTGAAGCATGCACGAAGATCCAATTGGAAACTGGGATGGAGTGACAGGAGAGAGGCGCATGTATTTCCAAGGTTGGGACAGCTCCTGGTCAAAAGCGGGGCGGAAGGGAATACTTGCCCCCATTTATAATATTATGACCATAAACACTACATGTTGCTGAGACAGCCGAATGGCGCATCTAAAGTGTGTGGAGAGTTTAACTTTGGGGTGGCAAGGTTTGAAATTTCATTTTCGTATTTGGATCATTGGTTTTGACATTGGCATCTGCCTTTGTTCGCATCAGCTCAGAATCAGCTTCTTGTTCCCAATAAATACTGCAACCCCGAGAAGGTGGTGTTGTGGTTATATAATAAAATAGGCATCCTTGGGGACTCACACATGCCTTTAATTTCCTGCAATCCCATTCATACATGTCGCTTATACAGGGGATGCTACCATCTTTACCCAATCCTGCCTACTTGTGTCTCCAGGACCTGAACAAAATAGCTGACCCTTAATCCGAGAATGAAAACCGTGTGGGAAAGCAGGCCATTCAGCCCTTGCAGTCGACACTATCCCTCTGAAGCACATCCTATCAGACCCACACTCCAAACCTATTCCATTCCCCTTCATTTCCCATGACTGATCCCAGTAACCTTCACACCTACAGACTGTGGGAGGAAACTCACGCAAGCAAAGAGAGAATGTGCAAACTGCACACAGTCACACGAGACTGCGATCGAATCCATGTCTCTAGAGCAGCGAGGCAGCAGCGAATCAGGATGAACAACAAATGCTGTCCTGACCAGCGACATCCACACCCTGTGGGTGTATCAGGAAGAATAAAAACACATTCACAACATGGACAACGGGACTTACGTCTGCGTTGACATGATTTCAACCAATTGTTCATCCTGGTTAGATACAAAGACACCGATATCACAGAGAAACCAGGGCAATGCGGTATTAAATTACCTGCTGAAGTGGAAACTCATCTACTCAGTCAAACTGGGGACAGAATATTCAACAGTCCCGTGTATGGGAAGGGCTCAATGAGCAGAAGAACCTCCAGATTTACCAGCAAGATTACATATCCCAGAAGGAGATCAATTAAACTGTCAACGCTGCTGTTAATCCCAACCAGCTGTCAGTTTCATAGCGTCAAAGTCATAGAATCACAGAGCATGAAAACAGGCCTTTCACTCCTACAAGCTCATACTGAACATAATGCCAAACTAAACGAGTCGCATCTGATGGCTCTTGGAACTGCTGAGGGTTAATAATGCCCTTGTGATATTATTACTGCATTGTTAATATGAATGTCCAGATATAATTCTGTGGACACGGGTTCAAACCCTGGCATGGCAGATGCTGAAATTTTATTTAAACAAATACCTAGAGTCGAATAATGATGTTGAATCAGTAGATCTGATTCACTAATGCCTGATAGGGAAGGAAACTTCCTTACCTATCTGGTCTGGCTGGTATGTGATTCCAGATCCATAATATCGTGGTTGATTCTGAACTAGGCATGAAAGAATAGCTTTTGTTAATCCCACTGATACTTTCCAAATCATTTATCGATCCAAATATCCTGTAAATATTGTAAATGTACTTTCATTCATCACTGCCTCAGGACGTGAATTGCACACATAAACCATCCTCTGTTAAAAAAAGCCTCTCATGTCTTATTTTAAATCCCTCTTTTCACTTTATACATTTGCCCTCTCGTCTTGAAGTGGCCCTCCTTGGAGAAAAGACAGTTACAGTTAACTCCAGCCGAACTCTCAATAATTTATAAATTTCTATCAGGCCGCCTTTCAAACTCCAGTGCTCGAGTGAAAGTAGTCTCAGCCTATCCAGCCTTTCGTTATAACACAAACCTTCCCCACTCGCCATACGCTGGTATACCTGTTCTAAACCTACTCCATCTGAATAATTTCCTTGCTATTACTGGGCGACAAGAACTGGACACAGTTTTCCAGAAGACGCATCACCCAATGTCCTATTCAACTTCAACATAACGTACCAACTCCTTCCCTCAAAGGACTGAGCAACGAAGGCAAGATGACATTTTTTTTAACTATTCTGTCTATGTATGAAGCAAATTAAAATGAATTATGTACTTGCATTCCTGGCCTCCGGTTCCACAACACGATGCAATGCCGGTCATTAATTGTATAAGCACTACTAATATTTGATGTAGCAAAATGCAATACCTTCCATTTATCCAGATTGAACTTCATGTGACATTTTTCAGCCCAAAGATGCAATGGATTAAGATCCTTCTGGAACCTTATATCACCTTCTTTACAGTCTCCAATTCTGCTGTCCTCTGCAAGCTTATGAACATGGCTTCTATGAGTTCTATTGTTTTCTCATACAGGTCAACGATTTATACTTATTTGTCTTGGCCATCATTTAGCTGTTTGCAAATCAGGTAACAATTAGTCATGTCGTTAACCATGAGGAAGAAAGCCATAGACTGCAGGGAGATTGGAAACAATTGGCAAGAAAATGTGCTGAAAGGAATTCAATCCAGTGAAGTGGGTGATAATGAATTTGGGGAGGAACAATGAGAAAAGTGTGAATACTGAGTGGTTTAAAGTAATAAAAGAGAAATTAGAGTAGACATTCACGAATGTTTGAAGGTGATTGGACAAGGGATCAAGTGGTCTCGATGTTCTTGACCGCAGGTGGGAATATAAATGCAGGGAAACGATGCTGGAACTTGAGCAACAGCCTATTCAAGATCAATAGACAGGGGAATCAGATGGACGGAAGTGCGTACTTCAGGTGCTGGAAATCAGAATCAAGATTAGAGTGGTGCTGAAGAAGCATAGCAGGTCAGGCAGCATCCGAGTTGCGGAAAAAAATAACGTTTCGGGCAAACGCCCTTCATCAGGAATAAAGCTGGGAGCCTCGAGGGTGGAGCGATAAACGGGAGGACTGGACTTGAAGAATTTAGCTGAGAGTGCAAGAGGTGGATAGAGATGGGTTAAAGGAGATAGGTCGGAGAAGAGGGTGGAGCGGATAGGTGGAAAGGAAGATAGACAAGTGGCACAGGTCAGTAGGATGGTGCCAAGTTAGAAATTTGGAACTCGGATAAGGTGGCTGTGTGGAGATGAGGAAACTGGTGAAGACCACGTTGATGCCCTGGGGTTGAGGGTCCCGAGGTGGAAGATCTGGCGTCTGGTGGTGAGGGAATGGAGGTGGAGGAGACCCAGGAACTGCATGTCCTTGGGAGAGTCGGGGACGTGGTAATTGATGTTTTTGGTCATGGGGCGTTGGAGTTGAATTTTGCGGGTTCCCTGGAAATGTTCTCTGAAGTGCTCTCCGAGAATGTGTCTGTTGGCCCCAATGTAGAGGAGACCGCATGGCGAGCAACAGATGACATGTGTGGAAGTGCACACGGATATTTCATGGATGTGGAAGGCTCACTGGAGCCTTGGAAGGATGTGAGAGGGAAGATGTGGGTGCAGGTTTTGCAATTCCTGTGGTGGCAGGGGAAGGTGCCTTGTGGGGAGGGTGGGTTTTTGGAGGGCGTGGACTTGACTAGGTAGTAGTGGAGGAAAGAGTCTTTGTGAAAAGTGGATAGGGGTGGGGAGGGAAATATAAATTTCCCTGTCACTGCAGGAATTGCAAAACCTGCACCCACATCTACCTCCTCACCTCTGTCCAAGGCTCTAATGGACGCTTCCATATCCATCAAAGTTTCTACTGCACTTCAACACATACCATTTCTTGGATACGGTCCTCCCGATGCGGTCTCCTCTAAGTTGGAGACAGGAGATGTGTTCTCACACAACACTTCAGAGAATGTCTCCAGGATACCCGCAAGAATCAACCCCAGTGCCCCATGGCCAAACATTTCAACTCCTCCTCCCACTCTCCCGAGGATATGAAGGTCCTGGGCCTCCTGTATCGCCACTGCCTTCCGACCGATGCCTGGAGGAAGAAAGCCTCATCATCTGCCTCGGGACCCTTCAAAACCATGGTATCAATTTGGACTTCACCCGTTGCCTGATTTCCCATCCCCTACCTTACCCCAGTTCCCACCTTCCAGCTCAACTCCGTCCACCTGACTTGTCCCACCTGTGCATCTTCATTCCCACCTATCCACTCCACCTACTTCTCTGACATTTCATGTTCACCCCCCACCCGCATCCACTTACAGCACTCTCAGCTACCTTCTCCCCAGCCCCACCCCCTTCCCATTTATCTCTCCATCCCATGTGCTCCCAGTCTCATTCCTGATGAAGGTATTTGACTGAAACGTCCATTTTTCCTGCTCCTCAAATGCTGCCGGACCTGCTGTGCTTCTCCAACACCACTCCAATCTTGAGGGGAGTCAGTCGATTGAGTGGATTTTGAGATATTTTCTATTGTTGACCACAGGCTGTGGATGATAGTTGAACTTTAGCAGCCAACAGGTCAGGGAACAGCTGAAGGACTGAGCACAAGTCTGGTCACGGCATAAATCAACATTTTTCTTAAAATTGTAAGATAAAAGATGGAAGGCTGAAGTATGCAACTTTGCCCATCAAGGCCGTTTCACTAATGAGTTTCTCACTGCTTCCTTTCCAAGTCAGGGTGCTATGGGCCTTGGAGGGGAACTTGAAAACGGTGGCGTTTTGTTGCATCTTCCAACCTTGTCCTTATAGTCAGTACAGCTGTTGAGCTTTGAAGATTGTCAAAAATGCCCGAATGACTTACTCCAGTGCATCTTATAGTTGGTGAACCCTGCTGCAATTGTGGCTTAGCGGTGATAGGAATGAATATTGCAGGTGTTGAAGAGGGTACGCTCAAGTGACTGCATTGTCGTGGACGGTGTCCAGTTCCTTAAGTGTTATTGAAGTTACACCCATCTCGGCAAATGGAGAGAGTTATATTCCATGTCTCATTTGTGCCTTGCAAACGATGTAGGATTCACAGAACAATGAGTTGAGTTTATAATAAAAAAAGTCTCAAGAACATGTTATTGTTGTCAAAGTGTTTATGTAGCCAGTTTCTATAAGTTTTTTTCCCCCGAAATAATAGCTCTGGACGATTACACGGGGTAATTTGTTTACAGTAAAGTTATTGAATGTCAATGAGATATGAATAAATTCTCATTTCTCAGAGTGATCATTACTCCATTTCGTCCTTGTGTGGACCAATCTGATTCCAGTCACTGTCTGATTTCAAGATCCAATTGCCGTCTGTGCTTAAAATTTCAACCGTTTCTTCGCATAAATGTCTCCACCTGCCTTAATAACATGTAAGGACGCTAAAGGGGACAGCAGAGATTAATGAACATGTTATCAACACTGGAGGAAATGGAGCATCGTGGAATGATTGGTTAGGCTGGGATTATTCTCCTTAAAACAAAGGAGAGGGAGGGGAGATCTATAATCACATAATAACATTTATAAAGGTTCAATATTCATGGGATCTTGACAGGGTAGATACGGGCAAGTGGTTCACCCTCTGGTATGAGGAGAGCACCAGAGGACATGAACTCAGAATTAGATATTGCCTATTTAATTCAGAAATGAGGAGTAATTTCTTTACTCAGGATCCAGTGAATCGGTGGAACTCCTTGCCGAAATTGTTATTGAGGCTAAGTTGTTGTGTATTTTCAAACTGTGCCAGACAGATGTTTAACCAGAAAGATGATGAAGCTTTGTCTTGGCAATGCTGGAGAATGGAGTTGAGGATTATTAGATCAGCCATGAGTTCGTTGAATGGTGGAGCAGACTCAATGGGCTGAATGGCCGTCTTCCATTCCTACATCATTTGGTCTAACGCCCTATTTGATTGATACCTTTAGAATTCTGAGGGGATGGAATGATGTAATAGAAAAGGTTTCTCAAACTGATCAGACAGATCAGGAACTAAGCTCATAATTTCATGACCAGGAAATGTGCTGTGACCTGGATACAACAAATGGCACTGGGCACGCCGAGGATGGGTATGTGCAGATAATAGACAATAGACAATCGACAATAGATGCAGGAGTAGGCCATTCAGCCCTTCGAGCCTGCACCGCCATTCAATATGATCATGGCTGATCATTCCCAATCAGTATCCTGTTCCAGCCTTATCTCCATAACCCTTGACTCCACTATCTTTAAGAGCTCTATCCAATTCTTTCTTAAATGAATCCAGAGACTGATCCTCCACTGCCCTCTGGGGCAGAGCATTCCACACAGCCACAACTCTCTGGGTGAAGTAGTTTCTCCTCATCTCTGTCCTAAATGGTCTACCCCTTATTTTTAAGTTGTGTCCTCTGGTTCGGCACTCCCCCATCAGCGAATGTTGTGATTGCTAAAGAAAATTGTTGCCAACTTGGTGATCACGCTGGATGATTGATTGCGGTATGATTCACACAGCAAAAGGTTGTGAAATAATGAAAAATTCGTTTCATTGGAAAAGTTTTCTGCTGTTCCAATTCAATTGACTGTTAAGAATACTGATCAGAACTTTGTGTGGAGTGTTACATTAAAATTCACAATCCCACTAGATAAACTATTGCACCTGATCTCTCCTTATTTGTACCCCTTTCATTCGATGTAAATTCATAGAACGCCAAGATGGAATGAAACGAGAAAAGAAACGTTTGCACTCCTTTTCATTATCCCAATGAAACTTACAACAGAATCAAATTGCTTTATTTCGACTTTGATGAGGTATCGATTTATCACAAATCTCCGGTGCAATGAAAGGCAAGAGCAAGATTCTCCACGTTAAATGTTGCATTCAATTTTGCTCCGAATTTATTTCAGCTTAAAGAAAATACTGATGAGAAAAACAGAAGGTTGAACTACAAAACAAGATGGCAGTTTTGATGCTCAGTTACTTTGGCAGATTTCAATGGGTATCAAATGAACCCAACATCATGGCGATCGTCCTCCCATCTTTAAGGCATGGGATTAAAGCAGGAAATCGATCTCCAAGAGACGGGTCACTTCCTATTCATTCTGGAATAGCTATCCGAGACAATAGACAAAATCTGCTCAGTTCCATTTATAATGCTACATGTGGAATATTAATAGAAATCTTTCAAAACTATGAGTTTTTTTTTGCTGAATCTTACTCAGCTGCAGACATTTCCGATATTCCTTTGCACCTGAAGTCGTCCAAATTAGATATTGTTTCCTCGCACCTTCTAGCCCCTACACCCTCCTTTACATTTTTACCTGGCCACAGGCTATCTCTCACCTGATGAAACTCACTGCTTCTGTGTCTCTAAATATGCCTTTCCAAATATTTTGGAAACAGATTGTCTGAGTGACAGAAATTCTACTCCCATTATGTCTTTGTCCTACATCGATGATTTTGAAATCTTGACTTTCAGAAATTTATGAACTTGAAAGAGTGAATATACTCTGGAAAACTTCCATTCGGTTTTCCTTGGTTTAGTTTCAAATTTTCCAAAACACAAATAAATAAAATTCCATGCCAACTAAATACAGTCAGCATCGTCTCCAATGTCTTAGCAGCCCAGTAAATGATGGCAGTGTCCTCTCTGATAGAATCACAGATTCCCCCTACAATGCAGAAAGTACAGTTCAGCCAATCGAGTCTATAGGGAGACACTGAACAGCATCTCAACCAGACCTAGCTCCCGTCTCTATCCCCGCATCCCTCTGGCTTGTGATTTCAAATAAACCTGCTGGAGTAAAACCTGGCATCGTGTGACTGCTGACCTTATCACCGCGTTACCCATGGCTAATTCACTTAACTTACTGAATTCACTCCCTGGACACATGAGCGCAATATAACATGGCCGATCCACCTAACCTGTAGACTTAAGAGCAGTGCGAACCACTGAGCAAATGTACCATCACATTGACTACTATCTGTATCATGTGTAACGGCTTTACACACTGGGAACTCCGCCTAGTGAAAGCAAGCTGCGCCCACCAACCCGAATTCAATGCATCCAAACGCGGTTCTATGCTGTACAACCTCAGTCGTTCTGCTGGAAATGTCTCTGCGCTCAGATCTGAATGGGTTTATTCTGTTTTCTTCCTCAGATTCCTGCTTTAAATAAACATATCAGTCAGGAACAACTCTATATCATGGTTTTCAATGCAACACAAACACAATGTGCAGTTTGCTGAAGTTACGTGTTTGCACTTTCACTGACACTCCATCTCCCCAGGAGCTGCAGCCCTTCCCCAGCTGATTCAGACAGCACTGTCCTTCCTGTGACATGTCCCATCGAGAATGGAAGGCCAGCCATGAATAACCTCCACTGGGGAACAGAGCGACAGGTTTAAAACTTGACGATGCCCCCAGGGGAGAAATGAGCCCTGTGTCGGGCGGGGACATGAACCAGGATACTGTGGAGGACAACAGCATCGAAGGAGGCCCTTCAGACTGTTATGGCCTCACTTGTCAAACACAACTGCTTAACGACCTGAATCACGTTTTCCATCGTTTAGCCCATAATCTTACATGTTTTGGCATCGCAAATTAACATCTCAATTTTTTTTAAGGTTAGAATGATTTCCGCCTCTCTGACCCTTTCCGCAAATCTACTCCAACCTTTCTGCCTTTTCCGGAAATCTCTTGGCCCCAGTGTTCGAACCCTCCATCAATAACAAAAGCTTCTTTCAGTCTATCCTATCCATATCCCTCAGTATTTAGTACATCTCAGTCATGTCTTCTCCAATCTCCTCTGCTCGGCGACAAACAACCCCAGTCTGTCCAATCTCTGCTCACAACTGAAACTCTTCAGCCCAGACAATATCCCAGTGAATCTCTACTGCAACGTTCCCAGTGCGATCACATCCATGCAGTACTCTGAATTGCAGAACTGCACACAGTAATCTAGCTAGGGCCGAATGAACTTTTTTTTTCTATTCTGTTACAGTATGAGGGCGTCGCTGGCTCATTAGTATTGATTGGTATCCCTAATTGCACAGCGGGCAGTTGAGACTCAACCATATTGTAGTGAGTCTGGAGTCACATGGAGGCCCGAGCAGGTAAGAATGACAGTTTCATTCCTTAAATGACGTCAGATGTTTTTTTTTTCAACAATTGAACATGGATATATAGGAGTTATAAGATTCGTAATTCCAGATATTTATTGAATCCCAATTCTACAACCGAGCATGGTCGTAGTCAAACCCAGGTTCCAGGTGTCTGAATTAACAGTTCAGTGTTCAGTGGTAATAGCGCTTGGCCATTGCAGAAAAGCAGTGAAACTGATCTTATCCAATGAAGTCACTTTTCCCCGATACTGTTCTGTGCCATTTTTCTGACCTTGACCTCCCAAATAATATCTGGTCCATATCAGTAAAAGCTGCGACATGAGCATTGATCTCACAACAGTGGTAACCATTTGGATCAAATGGTCTGCAGATCCCGATGGTAGGGTTGGGGCACGTTCACCCAGCAACAGTGACTGCAGCCACACAGACTGATCGGTATCAATCTGAGAGTCTGTATTAGATTCTGCAATACCTTAGTGAAATAGGAAATGACTCTGAAAACACATGAGGAAAGAGCAGTGCTCCGAAAGCTAGTGCTTCAATTAAACCTGTAAGATCATAACCTGGTGTTGGGTCATTTTTAACTTTCTACTCCATAGTCCAACACCAGCATCTCCAAATTAACGAAATGGGGGTATGGGATGGAAAGTTCGGTTAGTGATCGTAGGAGGGAAGAAATCTCTGAAAACGGGTGGATTTGAATTCTGACATATGAAACACAGAGTTGTGAGCGAGCAGAGCTTGAAGGAAAAAAAATCACCTGGAGAAAATCAAAGCAACTGATTCATGTGGGCTTCACAGAAGACTTAGAGGAATTATTGTCGTGAGTCGGATTCGAACCGAGGTTGCTGCGGCCACAATGCAGAGTACTAACCACTATACGATCACGGCAACCCACAAACGAACGCACTAAACGTGTTCAATAAGTACAGTGTCATAAGAAATGTTAGGCAGCGCACCAAATGCACAATATCAGTGCTTAGCGAACAGTTGCAGATATGTGGGAACTCAGAATGGGCTGACGGTTTAACATCGGTTCCCCCAGTGGCTGTGGTGATTCCATCATTAATGTGTTGAAGGCTGAGATCAATAGATTTCTACAAAACATCAAAGATTCCGGGGACAGTGCAGCTTTTGTTACCTGCACATCCACCAATAACATTTATTGTATCTGTTACTCCCAGTGCAGTCTCTGGTACATTGGGGAGACTGGGCTTCTCCAAACAGACCGCTTTAGGAAACATCTCCGGGACACCCGTACCAATCAACCACATCGCCCCATGGCCCAACATTTCAACTCCCCCTCCCACTCTGCCGAGGACATGGAGGTCCTGGGCCTCCTTCACCGCCGCTCCCTCACCACCAGACACCTGGAGGAAGAACGCCTCATCTTCCGCCTTGGTACACTTCAACCCCAGGGCATCAATGTGGACTTCAACATTTTCCTCATTTCCCCTTCCCCCACCTCACCCTAGTTCTAAACTTCCAGCTCAGCACTGTCCCCATGACTGGTCCGGACTTGTCCTCCCTGCCTATCTTCTATTGCACCTAACCATTCCACCCTCCCCCCAGACCAATCACCTTCATCCCCTCCCCCACTTAACTATTGTACTCTATGCTACTTTCTCCCCACCCCTACCCTCCTCTCATTTATCTCTCCACCTTCAGGCTCTCTGCCTGAATTCTTGATGAAAAGCTTTTGCCCGAAACGTCGATTTTACTGCTCCTCGGATGCTGCCTGAACTGCTGTGCTCTTCCAGCACCACTAATCCAGAATCTGTTTTCCAGCATCTGCAGTCATTGTTTTTACCAAATTTTTGTTGAAATGTATATTTCAATAGCAATGCAGTTTAACATCGGTTACTTCACGAGTTTCCCCACACAAGGCAGTAACCAGTGCTGTCACATAGTCCCATTTCCCAGCCCCAGAATCAGAGGAACTGAGTGCCGCAGTCGCAAATAACCAACTTGATATCACGATGGGAATGAGGTTGCAGAGATACTCGATGGCTCAAGTGACGCAACCGGAGAAAACACGGTGTTTCTATGACGGTTTAGAGGCGTAAGCAATGCCGAGGTTGGGAGTGCTTCTGGTCAAAGGCGGGGCAGAATGGAAAATTTGTTCCCGTTTATAATAACAGCAATCTACATTGCATCTTGCTAAGACAGCTGAGTGACATAACTGTAGCGTGGGCAGCTGGTTTGAAGTTTAATTTTGCTTCATTATCACCCAGTTCCCTGGAATAAATTGCTTTCACCAGTTCTATTTCCAATTGTTTTATATCTCCCTGCAGTCTGCGGCTTTCTTCCTCATAGTTAATTGCATGACTAACTGTTGTATGATCTGCACACTGCTAAATCACGGCCACGACAAGTAAATAGGAATCATTGATCTGTATGAGAAAACAGTGGAACACACAGCAGGCATGCTTCGTAGGTTTGCAGGCGACGCCAGAATTGTAGACAGTGAGGAAGATTATCTAAATTTAAAAAGGATCTTAATCCAATGAGTCGTTGTACTGAAAAATGTAACATGGAGTTCAATCTGGATAAATGGAAGATATTGCATTTGGTACAACAAAAAGAATATGGCTATGCGTATGTTGGAGAGCATGGAAGCTCGGTGTGCAGGTACATAATTCCTTGTAATTTGCATTACCAACAGACAAGATGGTTCAAAGGCATTTAACATACTTCCCTTCATTGTTCAGTCCTTTGTGTATAGTAGTTGGGACGTTATGTTGAAGTTTTGCAGGACATTGATGAGGCGTCTTCTGGAATATTATGTCCAGTTCTGGTCGCCCATTTGTAGGAATGATATTATTCAGCTGGTGTAGGTTCACAAAAGGTATACACGCTTGTTGCCTGTGGAAGGTTTGAGTTATAATGAAAGGCTGGATACGCTGATACTATTTTCAGATTCGAGATCGGGGTGCTGGAAAACCACATCAGGTAAGGCAGCATCCCAGGAGCAGGAAAATATTTGTTTTTCGCGCAAGTGTCCTTCACCAGGCTCTTCCCCGAAACGTCGATTCTCCTGCTCCTCAAATGCTGCCTGATCTGCTGTGCTTTCCCAGCACAACATTCTCGACTGTGATCTCTCATCTGCAGTTCTCACTTTCTCCTAGTTGAGACTGTTTACACTCTTGGTTAGGGGTTTGAACGGCGACCTGACAGAAGTTTATGAATTATTGAGAGACAAGTTTAGAGTTAACGATGGCGGCCTTTTCGCAGGAGGGGAATGTCAAGACGAGAGGGCATATGTTTAAGATGAAAAGAGAGATTTTTTAAAAAAAAGACATGTGCGGCATTTTTAAAGGGACGGTGTTTTACGTGTGTAATTAACTTGCTGAAGAAGTGATTGATGAGGGAATGTTCGCAGCATTTAATGGACAATTGATTCCAAACATGAATGGGAAAGTAGGATTTTAAAAATAAATGTATTCATGCCTAGTAGGTCAGTTATTTCCCAGAGCGCATTTAAGAGTCAACCACGGTATTATCCATCTGGAGTCTCCTGTGGGACAGAGTAGATGAATATGGCAGGTTGCTTCCCGAACTGGCATGAGTGAATCAGATGGGATTTTCCACACATCTTTTTCAGGTCATCACGAGACTCTTCAATTCCAGGTGCTTATTGAATTCAAACTCCACTATCTGCCATGTCAGGACCTGAACCCTTTGTCCCCAAAATATTACCTGTGCTTTGGATAAACAACACAGTAATAAAACTACAAGGGCATTATCACCACTCAGCGGGTACAGGAGGAGGCAGACGGGAATGGGTTAGTTTGGCAGTATGTTCAGCATGGATCGGTTGGACTGACAGTCCTGTTTTCATGTTGTATGACTCTGACTGACGCTATGGAGCAGGCAGCTGGTTGGGATTAACAGCCGCATTGACATCATAATCGAACACCTGATGGGATATGTAATCCTGCTGGAGTCTCCGGAGGTTGGTTTGCTCAGTCATCCCTTCCCACACACGGGACTGGTGAACGGTCTCTCCACAGTATTACTGATTAAATGAGATTCCATTTCTATGGTGAATTAACTCCCTTCCAGCAGTTCCCACATTGCCCTGCTTTCTCTGTGGTATCAGTGTCCTTTTTTTCTACACAGGGTGAACGATCCTTTTAAATTGTGTCCACACAGATACAAATCCTGTTTTCCATGTTGTGAATGTGTTTTCATTCTTCCTCATTCACCCACAGGGTCTGAGAATCACTGGTGATGACAACATTTATTCTTTGCCCCTCGTTCGTTGCTGTCTGGCTACACCACAAACCCGGGTGTGATCCCAGCCACGGGTGTCTGTCTGTGGGCAATCTACACATTCTCTTTGTGTTTGCGTTTTTATTTCTCCCTCTGACAAAAGATGTGCCAGTTACAGGGATCAACAATGGGAAATGCAGGCTTTTGGGACAGGGAATACCGTGGGGTCTGGTGGAATGCGCTTCGGCTGTTCCGTGTGGACTGGAAGGGCCGATTAGACTGCTTCGCCACGCGGTGGAGATTCTTGAATTAAGGGTCAGCTCATGTTTTTCTGGTCCTGGAGTCTCTCGTAGGCAGGACTGGGTGAAGATGGTTGAATCCCCTGCATCAGGGACATGAATGAATGGGATTGCAGGAAATTAAAGTCATGATCTCTGTTCCTGAGGTCAGGCTTGTATTTCATGTTTTATTTGTCGAACGTAAACATCAAAATTTCCGGTGTCCCAACCCCCAAGGTAGACTAGTTTAAAATATCACCGCCAGCAGCACCTTCTCCAGGTTGAAGTCTTGACTGTGTGGAAGAAACTGAGCTGATGCGAGCAAATGTAGCTGCCACCACCAGTGTCGGAAACACAGATCCAAACAGCAAAATCATCTTTGCAGCAAAACCATTGCAAAGTTAAGGGCTCAACACGCTCCAACTTGTGCCACTCAGCTGTCTTAGAAAGATGCTCCGGAAATCGCTATGATAGTGTAAACGGGGACAACCATTGCCTTGAGCAGGAGCACACTCAATCGAGGAATTTCTTGCGCCCCTATACCATCACAGAAGGACAGGACGCTCACCTATTGCATCACTGGAACCAGAGAGTAACTCCGCGCGTACATTCCCATCCCCATTTCCGGTTGGATCTGGGCGGCTGTGCTGATGTTAAGCTAAAATGCTATTGAAGCATACATTTCAACAATATCCTGTACTGTCCCCCGAGTCTTTGATGTTTTGTCGAAATCGATCGATCTCATTGTCATTCAAGGGATCTCCACAGTCTCTGAGGACATCGAACTGAAAGATTCAGCTCATTCTCAGTTCCCACATGTCTGTCACTGTTCGCTCAGTACTGATATTGTACATTTGCTGTTCTTCCGAACATTTCCTCTTCTAGTATACTTATTGCTGCTTGCAAGCATCCAGTTCAATGGTTGCTGTGATCGTGGTTGTCGGTATTTTGCATTGTGACCACAGCAACCTCGATTTGAAACCAAATCACGGCACTAATTGTTCTCTCCGTTGTCCTTTTTGTGACACATGCTCAGAAATTAATTGTTTTACCTTCAAATTCCACTCTCTTACATCTCTGCGTTTCATATATCAGGGTTAAAACACGCCCGTTGTCAGAGATTCCATTCCTTCCCACGATCATTAAACCTCCTTTCTGTCCCTCCTCCCATTTCTCTGAGGCAATGCACAATCTATCACTCTCTTTCACATTCATACTGTTCTGTCTGTGCTGCTGCTGCGGTCACTGTTGTTGCGTGAACGTGCCCCAATCCCACCATCGGGGCCTTCAAACAAGTCGATCCATTTGGATACAGAGGTTGTGAAATCAATCCCCATGTAGCAGCTTTTACTGACAATGGCCAGAGACAATTGTAGCGTCAGGCTCATGGAAAATACCCAGGGCGGTTTTGGTGAAAAGACATTTTATTGTTCAAGATTAGCTTTGTGGCTTTCTGTGTTGGTCTTGTGGTAATTTCATAGGACTGATAATCCAGAGACCGAGGTAATAGTCTGGGTCCTCGGGCTTGAATCCCATGATGCCATGATCGTTAAATTTGGATTCAATATATATCTGCATTGAAGAATCTAATGACTACTATATATCCAATGACAATGGTTGATTAAAAAAAAATCTGTTTCATTGATGTTATTTCGGGATGGAATTTGCTATCCTTAATTGGTCTGGGCTGCATGTGACTTCAGACTCATAGCAATATGGTTGAGTCTCAACTGCCCTCTGGGCAATTTGGAATGGGTAATAAACTCTGCCCAGCCAGAATCGCCCTCATATTAATCCAGAAATTTAAAAAACAAATGCTCATTAGCCTCAAGCAAGAGCGTTGTGTGCAGTCTTGCAAGTCACATTATAGCAGGGATGCGATCACACTGAGAACATTACATGAGATATTTACCGGGATATTGTTTGGGCTGAAGAGTTTCAGTTTGGAAGAAAAACAGGACAGAGTGGAGTGTTTGTGGCAGTGCAAAGGAGATGGAGACAAGACATGAGTGAGTTAGGGTATGGACAGGGTTGACTGAACGAGTTTGCCATCGATGGAGGGATCGATCAGCAGGGGCCAGAGATTTAAGGAGAAAGACAGAAAGGTTTGAGAAGATGTTCGAAAAATCTATATCAGCCAGCGGGGGGTTGGAATTTGGAATACACTGTCTGCATTGTTCAGAGCGGCAGAAACCCTTGTAGCCTGAACAAATATTCAGATGTGAACTTTTGATGCCAAGACAAATCAGGCTGTGGGGTAAGCATTCTGAAATAGGATTCAGTTCATTAGGCATTGTTTTTGACAAGTGTGGCCACAATTGGTGGAAGGGCCTCCTTTGACCCTCTTGTTCTCGGTCGTATAATGGTTAATATCCCTGCTTGTCACAGGGCTCAATTCTCCTCTGGGCACGATGTAAATATTTTTAAATTGTCGCTCCATTTCCAAGGGCGGGTATTGATACCTGTCCTTCCATTCTCGATGTGGCATGTCACAGGAAGGACAGTGCTGCCTGAATCAGTGTGGGAAAGGGCTGCAGCTCTCAGGGAGGCAGTGTGTCAGTGAAAGTGCAAACACGTGACCTCTGCAAACTGCACCTTTTTACTGTGTTGGAATGAAAAGCATTTGACAGGGTTGTTCCGTATTGAGGGTGTTTATTGGAAGCAGGAAGGTGAGGAAGGAACAGCGTAAAAGCGTTCAAATATGAGTGCAGAAACATTTCCCGCAGCACGAATCAGATTGTAAAGCGCAGAGTAGTGTTTCGATACATTGAATTTGGGTTGATTTGCTTTTATGAGGCTGAGTTACCAGGATATAAAGCCATTAAGAATGATGCAGGTTTTGCTCACAATGATGGAACATTGGCTCAGTAATTCGCATTGCTGTTTGGTCTGAGGGTTATATTGATTGGCCAAGTTAAATTGCCCTCTCGTGTCCAGGGATTGAATTAAGTAAATTAAGTGAATTTGCCATGGATAACGCGGGGATAATGCCAGAAGTCACAGGACGCCAGGTTATAGCCCAACAGCTTTTTGTTTGATATCATAATGGGGAGGGTTGCCCCTTCTTCTGGTGAAATATAAAGAAATGGGGAGGGGAGCTAGGTCTGGGTGAGATGCTCCTCAGTGTGTCGACACCGGATTGATTGACTGAAATGCTCTCTCTGCACTGTAGGATTCTGTGATTCTCTCGGAGAGGGTTATGACGGTGTTTGCTGGGGTGTAAAGCCATTAGAGACGATGCTGAGACGGGATGTACTGAGGATGAGATTTTATTCACTTGTTGTCTTCGAAAATTTAGAACAGTTATCCCTGAACCAAGAAAGACTTAATTGGGGGGGTGGGGGGTTCATGTTTTGAGATGTTTTGGACAGAGTAAATAGGAGGAAAATTCCATATTTCAATTGAGTAAACGTCTAGACGTCAGACATTCAAAACCTTTGATAAAACCTTTGAAGGACAAAGAAATGATGAGAGCAGAATCGCTGTTACTCCGAGAATCTGTTTTTCAAAATATTTGGAAAGGCACATTTGGTGACATACAAGGAAAAAAATTTCACAAGGAGAGAGACAGCGTGTGGCTAGGGTGTGGTGTAGTCGGTCGGAAGTTGCGGGGAAACAATGTCTAAGTGGGTTGACTTTAAATGTAAAGAATTTCGTGAACGTGTGCAGCTGAATAAGATTCGATTCCAAAACCTCTGGATTTCGAAAGATTTGGCATGATATTCTACCTGAAGCATTGTGAATGGAACTGAGTGGATTTTTCTTATTGTGAAGGGAAGATATTACATAATGAATAAGAAGTGACCAGTTGCTTGGAGAGCGACTTACTGCTTTAATCACATGCGATAAGGATGTGAGGACAAATACCATGATGTTTGGTCCATTTAATACTCGGTGAAATCTGCCAAAGCAACGAGCAACAAAACTGGTGGATTTTCTTTTGCACTTTAACCCTCTGATTTTCTAAGCAGTATTTTCCTAAAGCTGAAATAAAGTCTGAGCAAATTTGAAAGCAACATTAATCGTTCCAATGAGATAAATCTAATTCACTTGTGATTATTACAATGAACATTGTGAGGTTGCAGCAAAATTAAAATGAAACGAACAAAACAGTGTTTCTTGCGATTTAATCCAATTCAGGTTCAGCCATATGAGAAAGGCCATTGAGCCACAACATCGCCTTTATTTCCCTCTCCATGGCTGCTTCTTGACGTGAAAGAGAAAGTGACTGAAGAAATTATGAGTCAAATGTAGATGTGATTATGAGGGAAAATTCTTGTTCTCTGTTTCATTCCGACACAGTTCTGACTCAGAATGTATCAATGACAGCTATTCATTGTGACGAACATGGCGATTTGTTGGCATTTGCTGTTATTATATTTCAGGTGCAAGCAGAATCACAATGGTGTGGATTTGATTCCGCTCTGCAAATTTCTCATCCTTCACTTTCACCACATATAACCTGATGAGGTGACATGTCACCGCTCTACAAAATGTGCTGAGAAGACTGAATGATTGTGGTGGTGGGTTATTACACCACTGTGCTCCGCATTCACGAGTTCGAGTCACACTCTGGTTGCTAACTTCACAAACCGCTCCAGCAGTTTTTATTGGCACCTCACACGTCTGGTATAGAATGGATAGAGAATCTTGTTCTTGCCCTTCACTGCACGGGAGATTCACGAATAATCGGCATCACATTAAAGTCGAAATGAAGAGTGAGAGCAGTCATTCTTTTCAATTGTAGATTAACTTGGTGTAATGAGAAAGAACGCATTTTTCTTTCCGCCCCACATTCCATCTAGTCTTTCTATGAACTTGCATCGAAAGAATGAGAAACAAATAACAATAGATCGGGAGCACAAGTTTATCCAGTGGGGAGGGGGGGGGGGGCGCATGAGTATCTTGACCTAACACTTCACACAATGATCTGATCAGTAATTCAAACAGTGACTCGGAATTGGAACCACAGAAAACTTCTGCAATGAAACGAACCTTTCATTCTTTCACAAATTTCTGCTGTGTGTGAATCAAACAGCGATCCATCATCCAGCGTGATCACTGACTTGCCAATTGTATAAGGTCTACCAACTTTCTTCAGCTTTCACAACTTATGTATGCAGCCACCTGTGCTGTGCCCAGTGTCATTTGTTGTCCCCAGGTCACAGCACATTTCGTCTTCCTGAACTTATGAGCCTTGTTCCTGATATGTCTGATCTGTTTAATAAACCTTTTCTATCACTTCATCCCATCCCCCCACAATTCTGAACGTATTAATAAAATAATGCGTTTGACAAAATGTTAAACAAATGGGAGTTTTCCATTCAGCCCATGGAGTCTGCCCCACCATTCAACGAACTCATGTTTGATCTGATAATCTTTAACTCCTTTCTGCCCACTTACCTCGTCAAATTTTCATCATCTTTCTGATTAACCACCTGGCACAGTTTGAAAACACCCAACAACACTGATGGCACAGATTGTTAGGCCGCTGAGCAAAGAGATGACTCCTCATTTCTGAATTAAATGGGCAATATCTAATTCTGAGATTATGTCCTCTGGTGCTCTCCTCACAGCATGGGGCAAACCAGCTGCCCGTGTCTACCCTGTCAAGATTCCACAAATATTGAACGTTTATGATTGGTGTTATATGATTATAGAGCACCCCTCCACCTCCTTTGTTTCGAGGAGAATAATCCCAGCCTAACCAATCATTCCACGAAGGTCTATTTTATAGAGTTGGCAACATCCTCGTAAATCTCTGCTGTCCCCTGCAGCGTCCTTAAATATTCTTAAGACAGGTGGAGAAATTTCGGTGATGAAATGTGTTGGAATTTCGGCCGCAGACCAAATACAGCAATGATAACTCTGACAAATCAGAATCTAATCATATTCGATTGTCATTTGATGGCTTCATTGTAGCTGAATTCCTGCGTGTCATCGTCCTGACAGCTAGTGTTTAGGAGAAATGGAACCTGATCGCGCATAAAAGAAGTTGACAACAAAAATATGTCCGTCGGTCGACTTTGTTTGATTATTAACTCAACCCTTGTCTCCGTGAAGCCTACATCGTCCACAACGCACAAATTAGATGTTGAACAGAACTCTCTCCATTTGCCTAGGTGGGTGCCGCTGAAATACCACTGAAGGAACTGGAAACCCTCCACGACAATACAGTCACTTACTGTACATTGTTCAATGCCTGAATATTTATTCACTTCACTGCTGAGGCACAATTGCAGCAGAGTGCACCACCTAGAATATTCACTGAAGTAAGTCATCTAGGCTTTGTTGACAGAACCTTCAAAGCTCAAAGACTGTACCGACTATAATGACAAGGTTGAAGATGCACTGAAACATCAGCATTTATGAATTACCCTCCAAGGCACATACTAGCATGACTTGGAGAGGAAGCAGTGGTAACTTCATTGAGTGGTGAAGCTGTCTTGATGGCAAAGAGTTATACTCGAGCCCTCCACATTTTATTTTACAATTTTGAAAAATGTTGATTATCGCATTGACCAGACTTGTGCTCATTCCTTCAGTTGTTTCCAAAACTGGCGTTTACTAAAGATCGAATATCATTCTCAGACTGTGGTCAACAAAGAGCCTCTCGTACAACTGATCTCCCTGCCCAACAATCTTCAGAGATCTGTGAATATCTACTCCAAAATCTCTTTGGTCCTGTACACCACTCAGAATCCTCACTGCTATTGTTTGAACTCTCCAAATTCATTACCATTTATTGGTTTGGATTCAATTCCATTCGCCGTTTTTCCTTTTCACCTGATTGATACATCGCTGCGATCCCTGATATTATTCATCACAGTCACCAAGACGACCAGTTGTTGCATCATCTGTAAACATCTAAACGTAACTCCTACAACTATGTTTGAATTATTGATCTACATCAGGAAACAGTGGTAATCCACTGGAAACAGGCATCCAAGCATTGTTCATTGCTGGATGGGATGAACACCTGCAATAACAGCAGAATCGGACCCTTGCTATCATTTGTAAACCTGATTGCAACTCTGCAGGTTGGTCTCCTGACTGATTCCTTCTCACATAGGGGAGTGGTGAATGACCTGCCCACATTGTGACTGAGGAAGTGAGTTTACATTTCAGCGGGTAATTAAATCCCTTCCTACAGACCCCGTCCCCATGGACCTGACTTCTTGGAGGCGTGGGTATTCTTGTGTCTATTTAGTTTGGATAATCAGCTGAATTTGAGACCACGCTGAGACGATTCCCAATTTTCCTGGTCATCCATGTATCTTTTTTATCCTTCCTTATTCTCCCCAGGAGTGTGACCATCATAGTCTGAACAGCATTTGTTGTTCATCCTTAACTCTCCTTGAGCTGAGTCAGAGGGAATGTATGGGTGAACCGTACTATTGTGGGTCTGGAGTTATATGTTGGCAGGTCTCTTTAAGGACGGCAGATTTCCCTTTTGAAGGGACATGAATGAATGGGTTTTCAGCAAATTAAAACTTTTTGTCACTCTTCCTCTGAGCGGGTTTATATTCCAGATTTTATTCATCAAATCTAATTACCAACAGCTGCAATGCTCCAGTCTCCAAGGGTTGCTCGCCCAAATATCACCATTATATTTACAGATGACACGAAGATTGGTGGAGTAGCAGAAAGCATAGTGGACTGTCAAAGAATGAAGAAGAATATAGATAGGGCAGTTGAGCGGAGAAGAGGCAGATGGAGTTGAATCCAGGCAAATGTGAGTTGATGCATTTTGGGAAGTCTAATTCCTGGACAGATGCATGTGTAGGAAGAGTGCAGAGGGATGCTTTGGAATTGGGTGATAGGTTTAGACAATGGATTTGGATCAGCTCAGGCTTCGACATCCAAAGGGCGTGTTCCTGGGCTGTAAATTTTCTCTGTTCTTTGTTCTTCTTTGTTCATTACTCTGTCAACTTCATGCTACATTGCTGCATCTCAGAGAATGATATTGTCAATTCTAATTTTCACAGAGGGAATGAGAATATGACATGTGGCTGTGTCGGAATGAAAGTGATGTACGCTGGTCTGGAGTGTTTACTGGGAGCAAGCGGCTGATGTGGGGATGATGTGATCAAAAACAGCTCGTACTGTCGAAGTAACAAAACTGCGCATTGTTAAGGAAAATTTCAGAGAATGCGTTCAATTAATCGATCGCTTGCTGAAGGCTCCAGCACGCTTCAGCTGATCCAATCTGTAGTGCGGGTTAATGCTGGTGTTGTATCCTAATACAACAATTATGCTCTTCGTTCCCGCCTTTGACCAGGAGCACTCCCAGCTTTGGAATTTCTTTCGCCTCGGTGCCGTCATAGAAGAACCAGGTGCTCATCTTCAAGCCAATCAATCCATTTCGATACTATGGTTGTGAGATCAATTCTCATGTAACAGCTTTTACCACATGGACCAGAGATTATTCGAAAATCAGGCTATGGAAAAGGACACAGGGCAGCACTGAGGAAAAGAAAATTTATTCGAAAATACTTCTGTCTGTGGACTTCTACATCATTTATTCCACTTGCTCATTTAGCTCTGTCTTGTCTATTGTGTGCAGTTATGCAATTAGCATTATAGAACGGATATGATAGCACTGGAAATGATGCAGGAGAGATTTAACAGGATAATGTCTGGGTAGAAGAGTTTCAGTTGTGAAGAGAAATTGGACAGACTGGAGGCGTTTTTCTTAGAGTCGAAGAGATTGAGAGGAAACATGATTGAAATGCATAAAATAATGAGGAATATGGATGGCATAGACTGAAATCAATGTTTTTCTTTGATGGTGAGATCGATCACGGGGGGAGGGGCAGGGTGGCATAGATTTAAGGATAGAGGAGGAAAGGTTTGAGTGAATGTGCAGACAAATGTCTTGAAACAGCCGTGGGTTGAAATCTGGAACTCAATGCATGCAAAGTTTGCAGAGGCAGAAATCCTCAGAACTTTCAGAAGTTTTCCGATGTGAATTTGTGATGCCAAGACATACAAGGCTATAGGCCAAGTAATTTTAAAAAGTGTTCCAATAGTTAAGCGAATGTTAATTTCCAGTATTAACACATAGGCTTATTTTTGCATAGAATTCCTGGGTAGTACCACCGCCTGTCACTGCGTGAGGTCGGGTTCAATTTGCTTCCAGGACAGGCACTTGCATATTGGGAGGTCTCAGTGGGTAGAACTGCACTATTCAGCGTCAGAAATCTGCCTTCGATTCAAGTCTTGTGTGACTGACTGTGTGGAATTTGCACACTCCTGCTCTCTCTCTCTCTCTCTCTCTCCCTTGTGAGTTTTCTCTGGCTGCTCCGATTCCTTCCCACAATGCAAATATGTGCAATTCAGGTAAATGGCAAACAAAATCTGAATGGACTGTAAGTGCTGTAAATAAGAGACAAAATTCAGAATTGCTGGTCGGGGAAAACAGAATGACCATTTCGGGTCAACAGACCCTTCGTAGGACCTCATTTAAATTCTCAATGTTAATTCTGATTTCTCTCCACTGATGCTGCCTGACTCGCTGAGCTTTTCGAGTATTTTCTATTTTTGTAGGTGCACCACAAATGCTGGTTTAGAAAGATAGAGTGGAGAGTGTGAATCTCTTCCATGGCACAGTGCAGACTCAACTGGCCGAATGGTTTCTGTATGCACTGTGTCTAATTCCATTAACTCTGAATCTAGAAGTTTTTGTCCTTTTTTTAGTCTTTGGTTTTCACATCTCTCCTGTCATGTGAATTGCAGAGCAGGACAATCGACGGTTCGGACATAAGCCACCACCAAAACTTTACCACCTGACGCCTGGAAGATGAACGCCTCATATTCTGCCTTGGGACCCTGCAACCACGCGGGATAAATGTGGATTTCAGCGGCTTCCTCATTTCCCCTCCCCCACATTATCACAGTCTGAAACATCCAACTCAGCACCACCCTTCGGACCTATTCATCTCTACCCCTCTGACTTATTACCTTCTCCCCGCCTCCATCCACCATTTGCTTTCCCAGCTACCTTGCACCCAACCCCAACTCCCTCCCAATTATCTCTCAGTCCCCACCCTCAAGCCTCATCCCTGATGAAAGATTTATGCCAGAAACGTCGATTCTCCCGCTCCATGGATGCTGTCTGACCTGCTATACTTTACCAGCACGACACTATTACCATGGCGAAGATAGACAAGCTATGTTCAGGCTCTTTATCTGGGAGCGGAGAAGGCTAAGTGAGGAAGTGATTAAGGTGCACATTAAGGGGATCGGTATGTGTGATAGGAATGAACTTCTTATGGGAAGAGTTAGCATCCAGGGTTTTCTGTTAAACGCAAGGGAGAGAGGATGTTCAGATGAGATATAGGAAGAACGTTCTCACTCTGAGAGTATTGTATAATTGGAAATCACTGTTTGAACGTGTGGTAAAGCTATGAGTCATCAAAACATTCCAGGAGTATTTAGCCGAATACTTGAGAAGTGAGAGCACTCTTGGATAAGGACCAGTTACTGGAAAGTGGGGTGAAGATGTCTGATGAAAGATCGCAACACTGCACAAAAAATACAGAGCATGAAAGCATGGGAAGGTTAAAGGCATGGAAACGACTGGCAATCTGTTACAAGGGGTCTCCGGAATGCTACATTCATCAAAAGGTCACTGTGGCAGGATGGGATAAGTACAGTGGAATGCTCCTACACCAATTAGCAGAGTCAGACTGAGGCTGAAAGGTTACTATGGCAGGCTGAGATAATATCAATTATATTATATTCCTACTAAATATTATCATGGCAGTTTGGGAAACGTCGTGACAGTACATACTTAGGACATGAATTTAAATAATTAATTGATAATAGAGTCAGCCTGCTTGAGACACTTGTAGCGGGATATGGCATTAAATATCCAATTAGTAGTTAGTAGAGTCAGCTTGGGACAGGACAACATTGTGATAGATGGGGGAGCTAAATATCTAATCATGACAGGTTAGTCTGGGATGGAGGTTCATTGTAGCACCGGTGGCAGTAGAATACTTAATAGTTACAGTAGAATAAATTAGGAAAAACAATAGTGGCAGAAGTAGAACGATAATCGGAATTAGCACCATTGGTTTATTGTATAGCTGGAGTGAGGTAATTCTGACTAACACAGTTGGCATTCTGATAAGCGAACAATACATGATTAAAGAAAAAGGTATAAAGTGATGGAGTTTAATTCAGATGCATGTGAGGTGCTGAATTTTGGGAAAGCAAATCTTAGCAGGACTTATACACTTAATGGAAAGTCCCTCGGGAGTGTTGCTGAACAAAGAGACCTTGGAGTGGAGGTTCATAGCTCCTTGAAAGTGGAGTCGCAGGTAGATAAGATAGTGAAGAAGGCATTTGGTATGCTTTCCTTTTTTGGTCAGAGTGTTGAGTACAGGTGTTGGGAGGGCATGTTGCGGCTGTACAGGACATTGGTTAGGCCACTGTTGCAATATTGCGTTCAATTCTGGTGTCCTTCCGATCGGAAAGATGCTGTGAAACTTGTAAGGGTTCAGAAAAGATTCACAAGGATGTTGTCAGGGTTGGAGGATTTCAGCTATAGGGAGAGGCTGAACAGGCTGGGGCTGTTTTCCCTGGAGCTTCGGAAGCTGAGGGGTGACATCATCGAGATTTACAAAATTATGAGGTGCACGGAAAGGATAAATAGACAAAATATTTTCCCTGGGGTTCGGGCAGTCCAGAACTAGAGGGCATAGGTTTAGTGTGAGAGGGTTAAGATATGAAAGAGATCTAAGGGGCAAGCTTTTCACACAGAGGGTGGTACGTGAATGGAATGAGCTGCCAGAGGATGTGGTGGAGGCTTGTACAATTGCAACATTTGAGAGGCATGTGTCTAGGAAGGGTTTGGAGGGATATGGTCCGGGTGATTGCAGGTGGGATTCGACTGGGTTGGGATATCTGGTCGGCATGGACAAGTTGGACAGCAGTGTCTGTTTTGATGCTGCACATCTCAATGAATCTATGACTCTATGCCATGGACCCTGAGGTCCGTGCGAGTCAAAAATTTGTTTTCTGAATGTCACTGTTTTAGTTTGCCAATAAAAGATTGAAAAACTCCGCATCTCCTGGTGATTGTCGACATTTTCTCTACGACAACCGCAACTTTGGGTGCAGTAAAATTGTGGCGAGTGCAGCTCTGTGGCGCAATGAAAAGCGTGTTAGATTTCAACAAATTTGGTAACTTTGCAATTCAATGTTTGTGTGTTTGAACCGCACTAGAATTGGAGTTAAATTCAGTTTTCAGCTGAATCATTGAGTGTTGTGCTGATTCATCGCCAATTCCTGTCGTCTGGAGTTCCCGTCCCTGCTGCTGACCAGAGGAAATTCATTACCTTCTTGGTTGTGAGTTTTTACAGAATCATATCGTTTGAAACATGATCAGATCAGAATCAGATGCTCATCCGCAAAACCTGCAAATTTCGTGCAGAAACCCACTGTGCAACGTGTTCTTGGATGTTGGAATGGTGAAGATTATTGACGATTGCAATATGTTTCATGTTACCTGTATGAACAGAAATTTTCGATTGCTTAAATGTCTTTATCCCATTGTATGTCAGGTTGTTGTGGATGAGCTGGGCAAAGACATTGACATGTTTGGTCAGCCATGATCATATCAAACGGCGGGTAGACAGTGAGAGAATTAATCCAAGGCTGTTGGTCTCACTTTTCTCACAAACCAGTTAGTCAGCGAACTGAGCTATCCGACTTCCATTCAATGCAGAGCTAAACTAAACAGATCAGTGCATTTGAATTATATAATATTTCATGTAGAATGAGCTGCTGCACCTTCCAACTCCATTAGCTCTTCTTATACTTAACATTTTCAATTGCAGGTGTTATGCAATTTCTTTCCTATGAATGTTAACCACTTCCAGAGTGTTTCCCTTTTACACCCCCATCCAGGCAGCCCAGAATCACTGTCGCTGTTTAATTCACTCCTTGTCTGCCTGCACGCACTTTTCGAATATTCTGGAATCAGCTCCTAAAATGTTTTTATTTCTGAAAATTCATCTCCGAATGCAATAACTCTCAGAATATAAAATGCCTGACCAAAATTATTTCCTGTGCCCCGCTGGGTTTGAAGTTCTAACGTCTAGTTTCCAATCACTGAAACGAGGAAATTTCCCTCATATTTACTCTTAAGATCTTCACATCAGCTGGATAACCTCTATTCGGACACAACTAAATCTTTCCTGATTTCTCCCACATTATTCTTTATCTAGGCCATCATTCCATTAAACTGCCCCTTTTCTTTTCTGGTGGCTTTATCTCCCAGTAAACCTCATTTCCTTCATTTCGAACAACATGGTATCATGGGCGTGTCATTCCTAACGTCTTTGTATTTCAGTAAACGGTGCCCGTGTCATTATTCATGCCCTTATATCCCTGCAAATTTCCACCTGAGAAAGGATGCATGAAAACTCATTCAATGCATGAAAACTCACCACTAAGCTGTGCAATCTTATTACCGAAACAGGAAAGGTGGAAGCAATTTCAATTACAGCTGCAACAGAATCGGGTCAAATCCCAGTCACATACTTGACTGTTGTTCTTATAGTTATTTCTTCTCTACGTGTGCTGAAGTTGCACAGTGAGGGATCAATTACTACTGCCAGACATACATCAGGGGATGGATGAAATGCTGAAGTTGTGGGACAAGAGCAGGTTTTTATTGACATAGACCATTCAGTGTTCGAATATCAGTCTTAGGAATTAGACAGAGAGCGATTTTGAGCAAAATTTGAGCAGGGACATTTACGCCATGACGTAATACCAAATTGTGTGGTTACTTTGTTGTTTCCCTCATTTGTGTGTTTTGCCTCATTGAGGATTTTGAAGTTAGCCTCTCTATACAAAAGTTTCGTGCTTTTGCACCATGATACAAAAGATGCAGTACAATAACACCCAACGGTGTTTCAGTCTACTTGTACAGATATTGACCCCTGGAAACAGCACTATGCACTCGCCTCGAGTCTGGAAAATAATTTGCTACATTCCCACTCTTATGGCTCTTTTCATTCCATCGGCTTCTGTTCTTCACAGAATCTGATTCAGCAGATCTTGTCACTGAGTCATTACTTTGTATGTGTTCAGATCATGTGAGCGGAATATCACAATCCATAACCCAGAAGTCAGACATTACTCAGGGAACCATACTCTGCTCTAGATCATTGCATGAACACCAGGAAGAAATATCTATGATCTTCAAAATTTACTCACCTGTTTTTCAGAAGCAAGATAAACAATTCCAGGTTTCTGCTTTTGTTGTCACACCGACAATGTTGTAAATGCTGGAACCAGTTGAGACTGTCCGCTCTTCCATATCAATTTTCTCCCCAGGAAGTCTGAAGATGATGGTCCGAATGGGATTCTTCTAAAAAGAAGAATCTTTTTATCGATTGATTTCTGGTTTAGGGCCGACCAGGCTCCCGCTGGGCCTCTACGCTAGCACTGATCACAGCAGTTTCCCGCAGTCTTCAGCGTTTTTGTAGCAAGTACCTTCGAGGATGACATCAAAAGGTATTTGCTGTTACTGTATGATATTCTACCAATAGAGACAGCTCTATCAATGGAGGCAGCTCAGTCCGCTGGGATTGGATAATTTCTGCAGTATGTCCTGCGGATCAGATACAATGCACTTTATCATTTAGATCATACAGAGTGAGAGTGCTCGAAAAGGCCAAGCGAGATTTCCCCACAGGAGTTTATTGTAGGTGGAACAATACCAGTGGCACTACCCTAACCCAGGAAAGAACCATCTCAGAAGTCCATTTGGCAAGTTTACTTTTCAGACTCTGGTCACCATGCTCCACGAGCCCTGCAGCCTGTGGGCAATAAGCACAATGAAGTTGGTGGTGGATCCCAAAATGAAAGTATAATTCTTCATTAATATGTCTAATAAAATGGGGGTGAGGGGATGGGCATTGTCAGAATGTAGACAATATCAAATACCAAAGCAGGTTATAATCTCCTTGAGTAAAATATTTACAACAGTTTTAGCAGTAGTGTTGGAAGTGGGGTAAGCTTCAACCCATCAAGGAAAAGCAAATCAACAATGACCAAAACATAATGAAAATGCTCACACCTTTGCAACTCACTGAAGTCTTTAAACATCTTTTGCAGTTGGCATTAGGTGGTCAGAGGTCGACTCACACATGTCAGAGAACATAGAACATAGAAACTACAGCACAAAACAGGCCCTTTCATCCACGATGTTCTGCCGAGATTTAATCCTAATGTAAAATATAATAACAACCTACACACCCCTCAATTCACTGCTATCCATGTGCAAGTCTAGAAGTTGCTTAAATGTCCCCAATAACTCTGCTTCCACCACTACCACTGGTAACGTATTCCATGCATTCACAGCTCTCTGTGTTAAAACAAAAACTACTTCTGACATCTCCTTTATCCCTTCCTCCTAATATCTTCAAACTATGAGGTTTCATACCAGTCAATCTTGTCCTGCAGAAAATACTCTAGCTATTGACTCTATCTATTCCTCCCATTATTTTGTACACCTCTATCAGGTCTCCTCTCTTCCTCCTTCTCTCCAGAGAGATATCCGAGCCTATTCAACATTTTTTTCAAAAGCCAAGCCCCCCAGTTCAAGCAGAATCCTGGTAAACCTTATTTGCACCCTCTCCCAAGCCTCTGTATCTTTCCTACAGTAGGGCGATCAGAACTGGACACAATATTTCAAGGAACTTGTAGAGCTGCAGCAAAACCTAACGGCTCTTAAACTCTATCCCCCCGTTGATGAAAGCCAAAACTCCATATGCTTTCTTAACAATCTTATCCACTTATATTGCAACTTTGAGGGATCTATGTACTTGCACATCCAAATCCCTCTGTTCCTCCACACTGCCTTAAATCCTATCTTTAATCCTATAGTCAGCATTCGAGCTCCACCTTCCAACATGCATCATTTCGCATTTATCCAGGTTGAACACAATCTGCCATTTCTCAGTCCAGCTCTGCATCCTGTCTATGTCGCGCTGCAGCCTACAGTAGCCATTTATACTATCGCTGACACCTCCAAACTTTATGTCATCTGCAAATTTTACAACCCTCCCCTCAACCTACTCATCCAAGTCATTTAAAAAAACTACAAAAAGCAGAGGCCCAAGTACAGAACCCTGGGAGACCCCACTCAACACTGACGTCTAGGCAGAATACTTTCTATCTACAGCTACTCTCTGCCTTCTATCAGCCAGCCAGTTCTGTGTATATCTGTTTAATGCCTGGAAACAGAGTGTTGATGGAGGGTTGTCTGTTTATGTCTGATTAATCGTCGGTGATAGGGGGTGGTGCAGGGTTGTGTGTGTTTTTCTGTATATATCTGCTTAATGACAGGAGACAGACTGGTGGTGGTCGAATGCTGTGTGTGTGTGTATTTATGTGCATATCTGCTCAATGGAAGGATAACAGGGCAGTGGTGGAGGGTTGTGTGTGTGTGTTTCTGTGTATATCTGTTTAATGGCACGAGATAGGGTTGTCCTGGAGGGGTGTGCCTATGATTCTGTGTATATCTATTTAAGGGCTGGAGACTGGTTGGTGGTGTGTGTGTTTCTGTGTGTATCTGTTCAGTGGCAGGAGACAAGGTGGTCATGAAGGGTTGTGTGTGTGTTCCTGCATAGACCTGCTCAATGGCAGGAGGCACGTTGTTCATGGAATGTTGTGCTTGCATGTGTGTTTCTGTGTGAATCTATTTAATTGCAGGAGATAGGGTGGTGGTGGAGAATTGTGTTTGCATGTGCGTTTATGTGTATATCTGTTTAAAGGCAGTAGGCAGGGTGTTCGTAGAAGTTTGTGTGTGTATATTTTCGTGTATAACTGTTTGATGAGAGGATGGTGGTCAAGGAGGTTTGAGTGAGTGTGCGTGTGTGTTTCTGTGCATATGTGCTTAATGGCACGAGACGATTTGGTGTGTGTATGTTATTGTGTATATCTGTCCAATGGCAGGAGGCAGGGTGTTCATGGAGTGTTGTGCATGTGGGTGTTTCTACGTATATCCTTTATAATGGCAGGAGACAGGGTGGTGGTGGAGGATATATGTCTGTGTTTCTGTGTCTAAGTGCTTATTGGTAGGAGACACGTTGGTGGTGGAGGTTTGTGTGTGTGTGTTTCTCTGCATATCTGTAAAATGGCAGGAGACAGGGTGGTGGTGGTGGAGGGGTGTGTGTGTGTTTCTGTGTATATCTGTTTAACACCAGGAGACAGAGGGTTGTTGGAGGGTTGTCTGTTTGTTTTTTTTTTCTGTGTCTGTCTGTTTAATGCTGGTGTTAGGGTGGTGGTACAGGGATGTGTATGTTTTTCTGTAAGTATCTGCTTAATGACGGGAGACAGACTGGTGGTGGAGGAGGGTTGTGTGTGTCTGTTTCTTTGTATATCTGATAAATTGCAGGAAACAGTGTGGTGGTGGAGCGTTCTGTATGTATGTGTGTTTCTGTGTATATCTGTTTAAGGGCAGGAGACAGGGTGATGGGAGAGGGATGTGTGCGTATTTCTGTGTATATCTGTTTTATGGGCTGGAGAGAGTGTGGTAGTGGAGGGTTGTGCGTGTGTGTTTATGTGTATATCTGGTGAACGGCAGGAAACGGGGTGGTGGTAAAGAGATGTGTATTTGTGTGTGTTTGTGTGTTTGTGTATATACCTGCTTAAAGGCAGGAGACACGTGGTAGTGGAGAGTTTCATGTTTGTCTTCCTGTATCTATGTGCTCACTGGCAGGAGACAGGGTGGTGGTGGACGGTTGTGTATGCATGTGCGTTTTTGCGTATATCCGTTTAAAGTCAGTAAGCAGGGTGTTCATAGAACATAGAATATAGATCATTATGGTGCAGTACAGGCCCTTCGGCCCACAATGTTGCACCGACCTGTCATTCCAATCTGAAGCCTATCTAACCTACACTATTCCATGTACGTCCATATGCTTGTCCAATGACGACATAAATTTACTTAAAGTTGGCGAAGCTACTACCATTGCAGGCAAAGCATTCCATACCCTTACTACTCTCTGAGTAAAGAAACTACCTCTGACATCTGTCCTATATCTGTCACCTCTCAATTTAAAGCTATGCCCCTCGTGCTCGCCGTCACCATACTTGGAAAAATGCTCTCCCTGTCCACCCTATCTAATTCTCTGATTATCTTATATGTCTCTATTGAGTCATGTCTCAAACTTCTCTCCAACGAAAAGAGCCTCAAGTCCCTCAGACTTTCCTCAGACGACCTTCTCTCCATACCAGGCAAGATCCTAGTAAATCTCTTCTGCACTCTTTCCAAAGCATACTTGGTATACTTCTTATATTGCAGTGACCAGAACTGTACACAATACTCCAAGTGCGGCCGCACCAGAGTTTTGTACAGATGTAGCATAACCTCATGGTTTCAGAACTCGATCCCTATATGAATGCCTTCCTAACAACACAGTCAACCTGGGTGGCAACTTTCAAGGATCTGTGTACCTGGACACCGAGATCTCTCTGCTCATCTACACTACCAAGAATCTTATCATAAGCCCAGTACTTTGAATTGCCTTTCCTCCGACCAAAGTGCATCACCTCTCACTTGTCCACATTAAACTCCATTTGCCACCTCTCAGCCCAGCTCTGCAGCTTATCTATGTCTCTCTGTAACCTACAACATCTTTCGTCACTATCCACAACTCCACCGACCTTAGTGTTGTATGCAAATTTACTAATCCTCCCTTCTACTCCCTCATCCAGGTCGTTTATAAAAATGATGAACAGCAGTGGACCCAACACCAACCCTTGCGGCACATCACGAGTAACTGAACTCCAGATGAACATTTCCCATCAACCACCACCCTCTGTCTTCTTTCAGCAAGTCAATTACTGATCCAACCTGCTATATCTCCTACAATCCCATTCCTCCGCATTTTGAACGATAGCCTACTGTGGGGAACCTTATCAAATGCGTTGCTGATATCCATATAAACCACATCATCCAGTTTACTCTCATCTACCTGTTTGGTCACTTTCTCAAAGAACTCAATACGGTTTGTGAGGCACGACTTAACCTTCACAAAACCGTGCTGACTCTCCATTATCAAATTATTATTTTCTAGATGATTGTAAATCCTATCTGTTATAACCTTTTCGAACACTTTACCAATAACTGAAGTAAGGCTCACTGGTGTATAATTATCAGTGTTGTCTCTACTACCCTGCTTGAACAGGGGAACCACATTTGCTATCCTCCAGTCTTCTAGCACTATTCCTGTAGACAATGACGATTTAAAGATCAATGCCAAAGGCTCGGCAACCTCCTCCCTTGCTTCCCAGAGGATCCCAGGCTAAATCCCATCCAGCCCAGTGGACTTATCTATTTTCACACTCTGCAGGATTTCTAATACCTCTTCATTGTGAACCTCAATCCCACCGAGTCTAGTCGCCTGTATCTCAGTATTCTCCTCGTCAACATTGTCGATTTCTACAGTGAATACTGTCGAAAAATATTCATTTAGTGCTTTCTCTATCTCCTCCGACTCTTCACAGAACTTCCCATCAATATCCTTGATTGCCCCTAATTTTACTCTTGTCATTCTTTTATTCCTTAAATACCTATAGAAAGCTTTATGGTTTACCCTGATCCTATCGGCCAACAACTTCTCATGTCTCCTCCTGACTCTTCTGAGCTCTCTCTTTAGGTCTTTCCTGGCTACCTTGTAACCCTCAAGTGCCCTACTGAGCATTCACATCTCATCCGACCATAAGCCTCCCTCTTCCTCTTGACCAGAGATTCTACTTCCTTCGTAAACCACGGCTCCTGCGCTCTACAGCTTCCTCCCTGCCTGACAGGAACATATTTATCTAGGACTCTCAGGAGTGTTTCCTTGAATAAGCTCCACATTTCTAATGTGCCATTCCCTGCAGGTTCCTTCCCCATCGTATACTTCCTAAATCTTGCCTAATCGCATCGTAACTGTCATTCCCTCAGCTGTAAATTTAGTGGAAGTTGTGTGTGTGTGCATTTCCATGTATAACTGTTTGATGACAGGAGACAGGGTGGTCGAGGAGATTTGAGTGAGTGAGTGTGTGTTTCCATGTATATGTGCTTACTGGCACGAGACAGTTTGATGTGTGTGTTTTTTGTGTATATCTGTCCAATGGCAGGAGGCAGGGTGTTCATGGAGTTTTGTGTGTGCGTGTGTGTGTTTGTTTGTGAGTTTCTGCATACATCTTTTTAATGCAGGAAACAGGGTGGTGGTTGAGGGATGTGTGTGTGTTTGTGTGTATATCTGCTTAAAGACAGGAGACAGGGTGGTGGTGGAGGGTTGTGCATTGGGTTCAGTGTCTACCTGTTTAATGTCAGGAGGCAGGATGGTCATATTGGGTTGAGTGCATGTGTGTCAATGTGTATATATATTTAAGGGCTAGAGACAGGGTGGGAGTGGAGTGTGCTGTGTGTGTGTTTCTGTGTATAACTGTTTAATGGCAGGTGGCATGTTGGTGTGGAGGGTTGTGTGTGTGCTTCTGCGTATATATGCTAAATGGCAGGTGACATGATTGTGTCTGAGTGTTTCTCTGTATACCTGCTCAATTGCAGGAGACAGGATTGTCATGGAGGGTTGTGTGTGTTTCTGCGTATCTCTATTCAATGTCAGGAGACAGTGGTGTTGAAGTGTAGAGTGTCTGTGTTTCTGTGTCTGCGTGCTTAGTGTCAGGTGACAGGGTGGTGGAGGGTTGTGTATGTTTCTGTGTATACCTGTTTAAAGTCAGTAGACAGGGTGTTCGTAGAAGGTTGTATGTGTGTTTCTGTGTATATCTGTTTAATGGCAGGTACAGGGTAGTGGTCGAGGTTGGTGTGTGTGTGTTTCTGTGTATATATGTTTAATTGCAGGAGACGTGGTGGTGCTTGAGGGTTGTGTGTGCGTTTCTGTGTATACCTGCTTAATGGCAGGCAACAAGATGTTGGTCGGGGGTTTTGTGTGTGTTTGTGTGTGGGTGTTTCTGTGTGTATCTGTTTAATGGCATAAAACAATGTGGTGGTTAACAGTTGTGTGTTTGTGCATTTATACGTATATCTGTTTAATCGCAGGGGACAGGGTTGTGGTGGAGGGTTGTGTGTGTGTTTTTCTGTGCATGTCTGTTTAATGGCAGGAGACAGGGTGATGGTGTCGAGATTAGTTTGTGTTTCTGTTTATATCGGTTTAATCGCCAGAGAGAGTGTGATGGTGGAGGGATGTGTCTGTGTGTGTTTATGTGTATGTCTGATTAACGGCAGCAAACGGGGTGGTGGTGGAGGGTTCTGTATATGTGTGTGTTTCTGTGTATATCTGTTTCAGGGCAGGAGACATGATGGTGGTCAAGGCTTGTGTGCGTGTACTTTTATATATATCTGCTAAATGGCAGCAGACCAGGGTGGTGGTGGACGGACGTGTGCGTGTTTGTGTGTATATCTGTTTAATGTCAGCAGACAGGGTGGCGGTCGAGGATTGTGTGTGTGTGTTTTTCTATGTATATCTGTTTAGTGTCAGGAGAAATGGTTGTGGTTCAATTGTAGAGTGCGTGTTTGAATGTATATCCACTTAGTGGCAGGAAATAAGGTTGTGATGGAGGACTGTGTGTGTGTTTCTGCATGTATCTATTTAATGGCTGCTGACAGGGAGGTAGTGGGGGGTTTGTGTGTTTCTATATATATAGTTAATTGCAGGAGACAGGCTGGCAATGAAGGTTTGTGTGTGTGCTTCTGTGTATATCTGTTTTAGGGCAGGAGACAGGGTGATGGTTGAGGGTTGTGTGTGTGTATTTCTGTGTATATCTGCTCAATGGCACGAGAACAGTGTGGTGGTGGAGGGTTATGTGTGTGTGTGTTTGTGTGTGTGTGTGTGTGTCTGTGTGTGTGTGTGTGTGTGTGTGTGTGTGTGTTTCTGTGTATATCAGTTTAATGCCAGGAGACAGAGTGTTGGTGTAGGGTTGTCTGTGCGTTTTTTTTTTGTGCCAGTCTCTTTAATGGTAGTTGATAAGGTGGTGGTGCAGGGTTGTGTGCGTTTTTCTGTATATATCTGCTTAATGACAGGAGACAGACTGGTGTTCGTGGAGGGTTGTGTGCATGTGTGTTTCTGTGTATATCTGTTTAATGGCAGGAGACAGGGTGGTGCTGAAGATATGCGTGTATGTTTCTGTGTACAACTGTTTATTTGCAGGAGACAGGGTGTTGGAGGAGGATGGTGTGTGTGTGTTTCTGTGTATATCTGTTTAATTTCAGGAGACAGGGTGGTGGTGGAGGGATTTGTATATGTGTTACTGTATATATCTGTTTATGGGTAGGAGATGGGGTGTCATGGAGGTTTGTGTATGTGTGTGTGTTTATGTGTATGTCTGTTTAAGGACTGGTGACAGGGTGGTGGTGGAGGGTTGTGTGTGTATTTCTGTATATCTCTGCTTAATAATAGGAGAACAAGGTGGTGTTGGAGGATTGTGTGTGTGTGTTTCTGTGTGCACCTGTTTAACAGCAGGAGACAGGGTGTTCATTGAGTGTTGTGTGCGTGTGTTTCTGTATACATCGATTTAAGGGCTGCAGACAGGGTGGTGGTGGAGGGTAGTGTGCGTGCGTGTTTAATGACAGGAGACAGTGGTGGAGGAGGAACGTGTTTGTGTTTCTGTGTTTAACTGCTTAATGACAGGAGACAGGGTGGTGCTGGAAATATGTGTGTATGTTTCTGTATGTATCGGTTTAATTGCAGGACACGGTGGTGGAGGAGGCTGGTGTGTGTGTGTTTCTGCGTAAATCTATTTAATGGCAAGACACCGTGTGGAGTGGAGGGTAGAATGTCTATGTTTCTGTGTCTATGTGCTTACTTGCAGGAGACAGGATGGCGGTGGAGGGTTGTATATGTAAGAGTGTTTCTTTGTATATCTGTTTAATGGCAGGAGACACGGTGGTGACCGAGAGTTGTGAGTGTTTGTTTCTGTGTATATCTTTTTAATGGCAGGAGACAGGGTGGTGGCCAAGAGTTGGGTGTGTTTGTTTCTGTGTATATCTGTTTAATGGCAGGAGACAGGGAGTTGGTCGAGGGTTGTGTGTGTTTCTGTGTATGTCTGTTTAATTGCAGGAGACAGGGTGGTGGTAGAAGGTGGTGTATGCGTGTTTCTCTGTATATCTGAAAAATCGTAGGAGACAGGGTGGTGATGGAAGTTTGTGTGTGTTTGTGTTCCTGTGTATATCTGTTTAATGAAAGGAGACAGGGTGGTGGTGGAGGGTTGCTGTATGTTTCTGTAAATTTCTGTTTAATAGCAGCAGACAGCGTGGTGGTGGAGGATGGTGAGTGTGTGTTTCTGTGTATAACTGTTTAATAGCCGGAGACAGGGTGGTGCTGGAGTTTTGTGTGTGTATTTCTGTACATATCTGTTTAATTACAGGAGACAGGTGGAGGGTTGCGTGTGTGTTTCTGTGTATACCTGCTCAATGACAGGAGACAAATTGGGTGTAGGATTGTGTGGGCGTGTGTTCCTGTGTATGTCTGTTTAATTGCAGGAGACAGCGTGGTGGTGAAGGATTGTGTGTGTGTTTCTGTGTATGTCTATTTAATGGTAAGAGACAGGGGGATGGTGTCGAGATGTGTGTGTGTTTTTTTTTTATACCTGTTTAATTGCCGGTGAGTGTGTGATGATAGACCATTGTGTGTGTGAGTGTGTGTGCGTGTGTTTCTGTGTAGATCTGTGTAATGGCAGGAGACAGTGTGGTCGTGAATGATTGTGTGTGTGTGTGTTTCTGTTATATTTGTTTAATGGCAAGAGACAAGAAGGTGTTTTAGAGATTTGTGTGTGTTTCTGTGTATATCTGCTTATTGTTCGGAGGCAAAGTGTTGGTGCAGGGTTGTATGTGTATGTGCTTCTGTGTATATCTGCTTGATGGCGTGAGACAACGTGGCGGTGGAGGCTTGTGTTTTGTGTTTTAGTGTATATCTGATTAGTGGCAAGAAACAGGGTAGTGGTGGAAGGTTGTGTGCTGGTGTTTCTGTCAATAACAGTTTAACAACAGGAGACAGGTATTGGTGCAGGTTGGTGTGCATGTTTTTCTGCATTTAACGTGAACCGTACAATTTGCTGCAGAGACATTCACACCTGGACACGAGCCACATTGAGAATAACTGAGTTGGAAACGTTTTGGAACTGACTTGGAAGAGTGTCTTTTTTTAACGTTTTCAAGATGTCAATTACGCTGAACAGCAACACGCTATTGGAAACAGAAAGGTGAAAGGTAGAATGGCTTCAGGTTTCAGTGCTGGATGCCACAGAGCACCAGCAGGGCTGGCATAGGCCTGTTTCTGTAGTGTAGTGGTCATCACGTTCGCCTCACACGCGAAAGGTCCCCAGTTCGAAACTGGGCGGAAACTGCTTTGTTCTTTAACTGCAGCCTTTTACATGGACAAGAACGGAGCTGACTTGCTTGCTTTCCCATCTGCAAACCTGCCTTCGAGTTTGCTTAAACAAATCTGCTCTCGTCGTGAAATGCAATGCAGTTCCATTTACTAACAGTGCAAAGCATTGTAAAGTTTTTCTCCTACCTGGTTCTGATCATATGCCATTCTGTTTGAGAGTGCGTTACCCCCTTCTGATCCTTCCATGAAAAGCATTACTGCATTTGCATTCCTGGCGCAGGCGGCCCGGTTCAAAGATAGGGAAGAAGCCGATGCGCTGGTGTCACAATGCACTACGGATTCCTGAACTAATCTGTCTGACAAATGTATCCCAAAGTCGTCTCTGAAAGACCTCATTTGGAAGGTGTCTGTCGTTATTCAACGTGCGAGAATTGGCACCAGAGATCCTGAATCATGTTTTGGAGCAGTTCGCAGGTTGGTGGCTCATTCAATCAGCAACAGCAATAAAAGAAATTACACTCTCAGAGGTGCGCCCCGAGATCTAAGCCACGTTGGAACTGAAACGGAGGAATCGACAGAGAGACTACAGAATGACATCGCATCCATTTGGTTTTCTTGAAATCACTGACGAGCAGGAAAATGTAAACGGGAGGGCGAGTGGGGAAGTGGGGCAGTTGCAGCTCTGGTGAAATTCCTTCTTTGTGATTCACTCAGCAACCAGACACGTGAAGGTGACTCAGGCGTGAGAGCTCTTCACATCGTGAACAAAAAGCAATCAAGGGCAGTTAGCACCTCTTCCGGAGTGGGGCTGGGGTGAGGTAATTACCTTTTGATTTCTGTTACTATGTTGAGAAACTGCCTTTTAGATTGAGGTGAAAAGAAACTGCATTTCTTAAAAGCACCATGGAATTTGTTAAACTCTATTGAGACGCTTCTCATCGATTCCCACACAGGTTTCCGACTCAGTTGGTATCCATGAGGCTCATGTCCAGGTGTGAACATCTCTGCAACAAATTGCACGGTGAAGGTAAAAGGCAAGGAAAGTGGCATCTCGAACCGGCCCCGAGGTCAGACCTTCCTCACGATGCAATCTGTCGTTCTCGGATTGGAATGCGACCTCCGGTTTTAGGGTGGAACTTTCTTTGGGAACCTTATTCTGCAAAACAGACACAGTGACTGAAACTATGCTGCACGGTATGATTTGGGACACGGCCTGCTCAGCTTTGTGCATTTTCCCTGTAGTCCGGTGTGTTTCATGTTCCGTGTAAACGTGAAAGTTGTCCTGTTTCGAGCAATGGGTGAAATCATTTAGCAAAGCAAGAATCCGAATTGCAGTAATGTCAAGCAGCTGATGGTAATTTGACCCAGTCATAACCGATCATATATTGTCACGCACTCACAGATACATTTGTAGCTGAATCCAGTCTGAGAAGATAGACTCAGCTTACCAGTGATTTTTGTCTGTATTGATGGGCTGTCATTATCTGCTGAGAAATTGATATTGTTGACGGGCACATCCGAGCTGCTGTGTGAGTCAGAGAGGGATCAGAGAACCCTTTTCACGTGAGTTTGCATCTGTTGTTATGCAGGAGCACAATTGGAATGGCAAGAAAATGGCGAGGCGGGCGTGTTGGTAGTGTGGCCGATCGGTCTCAGGCGCTGGATTAAAGCTCCAGTTTCGACAGAGGCGTGGGTTCTTCTGAACCATTTTTTCTGAACAGCTCCATCGGCACAGCTTGTTAAAATGCTGTTTCGATCCCTGCTGCATTTCTGTTTAAAACAGAAGAAAAATGGGGTACCCCTTTAGTCAGGGGTAAGTGTAGGATATGGGAATAGGTCTGGTTGGTATTGTCTTCAGAGAATCGTGTTGGAGTTGTTGGGCCGAAGAGCCTGTGTCCACACTGAAGCAATTCTAATTCTAACATTCATATGGATCGTTTCCCTTCCAGTCGTTCCACCTTCGGTGTTTAAATTGAATGTGTTTCCCTCTGTTTCTCTCCATGATCTTCATTAAGAACTCTGTAGCGTCAATGATGCCAGTCTTATATCATTTCAGAACCAATGAATTTCTATATCTTGCATTACTGTTCACTCCCCGGTGTATGGTGCTCCAAGATGGACAGGGCATTTGAGCGGCTTGGACACACCTCTTTCAAGCTGTTTAAACAAGAAATTGCTGGAAAAAATCAGCAGATCTAGCAGCATCTGTGGAGACAGAGAGACAGAGACAGTGTTTGAAGTCCAGCGTGACCCTTATTCAGAACTGAAAAAAACTCCTTAATCCCTTGACAAAAGTGATCGAGGGATGATGGGATACAGAGCATGTGGAGATGCAATGCCATAAAGGAACGAGCTTTTAATTGTAGTGAACGAGAAACAGATGTAAAATGGGTGTAAATTAAAGTGTAAACGGGAGAAATGCATTCTCTCTATTGAGTGCAAAATAGACAAGTCACAGACAAGGTGATAGGGAAACCAGGAAGCAGAATTTATGAAAAATGGAGAACAGCCATAATGGGGTCAGGCTGTGTAATTATGGAATTGAATATTAACTCCTACAGGCTGTAATATACCAAAGTGCAAAGTGAGTTGTTACTCAAGCTTGGGTTGTGCTTCTTTGGAACATTACAGCAGTTCAGGACCGAAAAGTCAGCATGAGAACAATGTAGGTTATTGGAATGGGAAGCAATTGGAAGGTCAGGATTATTCCTACAGACAGAGTGGAAGCGTTCCTTAAAACAGTCTCTGTTTGGTCTCCCAAATGTAAGGGGGACTGCATTGTGAGCAGCAATGACAGGATTGAACGTATACAAGTGGAATGCTGCTTCAACTGATTGGGGCCTTGGACATTGAGGATTGAAGAGGTGAATGGGCAAGTGTTGCACCTTCTGCAATTGCATGAGAAGGTGCCATGGGGACAGTGGGGAAGTGTTCAGGGTGATGGTGGTGTCACAGAAGGAATGGTCCCCATGTAATGCTGACAGTGGACGGGAGGGGAAGATGTGTTTGATGATGTAGTCCTGCTGGAGGTGGTGGAAGTGGCCAAGGATGATTCCATGAATGTGGATTCTGGGAAGGAGGGGACGGAGTGAGGGCGACACTGTGGGCAATGGGACAGTGACAGCTGAAGGCCCTGTCCACCAGAGTTAGGGGATTTCAGGTTTGAAGAAAAAGTAGGTCACGTCAGAGGCAGCTCACTGCAATGTGGCATCATCAAACAGAAACAACAGAGCTGGAGAAACTGGGAGAATGGAGTCAGCCTCCGCTGATCATGTGTTCATCCACATGCAGAAGTTCCTCCTGAATGATTGAAAAGAACCAAACCTTTAGATTGAGGATTTCTGTGTCACATCTGGTCTAAACAGGGATGAGGAAATAAACCCAGAGGAATGTCAGTGGACATACAGGAGCAGACATTCAAGCAGATATCCCATAACACTCAGCAATTATTGTTTCTGTTCAAAAAAGAAGGACTTGGAAGAAGATGAACCGCCCGTGGTTGACAAAATCTGTCAAGGATACTATTCCATCGCAAATTAACGAGCATTCGTGTGTGCCCAGATTTAGGGTGAATATTTCAGGGACAATGAGCAGATGCTGGGCATGAATGTCAACTGTGCTGCCTGAATTGCCCCCAGAAACCCCTGCCATTGCTGCCCCATCCTCTTCCCTGCTCATCTCTCCTTCCTGATTCCAGGTTACCCTGTCCAATTACAAAGCGCATTGTCTCACATTATGGTTCCTATCTGAGGCTTTTTGAACAGGTCTACCTGCCCTGCACTAGCATCAAGGTGTGTTTTGTGCTGCCACTTTGCTTCTGGTCTCAGTGTGACTCGACCTCTACATTCATGTTGTTTTACACCTCCCACTCACATCTCATTACAGAAAGTTTCCTTCTTGGAGTTTCCTTATTAAAATCACCTCCCCCCCCACCCCGCCCCGCACTGAATTCACACTGTGATCCAAATTTTAACAAGTATACTCAGCCTTCATCTCACTCTGCTAAAGGTAACTGCATGCTTACCGAGTGGAAAAAGAATTCCCTTTCTTACTTGGATTTGGTTAGATATACACTTTCAGTGTAGGGATAATCACCCTCTTTCGACAAAGGAATTTAAGGGTTTGACTTCCTAATGGCACTGGTAAGGGTTTCATGCTGTCTTAGTATTGATATTTTAATTAAAAACAAATCACAGTATAAAGTTTTGTCTGTGTTGTTTACCTGTCATTTTGAATATTGTTTCAAATTTTCAGCGCTTACGATTAAATGTTTGTTCTTGAAGTTAGTATTAGATGGAGTGGAGGAGGTTGAAAAGTGAAGTTATAGAAGTTTATAAAATCATGAGAGGCATCGACTGGGTGGAGAGCCAAGGAGAGGGGTGGCGGGCGTGGGGGGTTGGAGGGATGGGGTTAGTTCAAACATAGAGTACATCGCTTTAAGATGAAAGGGAGAAGATTTAAAAGGGCCAATGGTGCAATTTTGGACATATAGGGTGATGTGTGTATGGAACAAACTGCAAGAGGAAGAGTGGTAGATGAAAGTACAGTTGCAACATTTAAAAGACATTTGGTCAAATATATAAATGGGAAACGTTTAGAGGCATATGGGACACGTGAAAGCAGATGGGACTAGTTTAGTTAAGCATGGACAAGTTGGACCAAAGTGTCTGTTCGTGCATGATCTGACTGTATGAATCTAGAAAGCGAGAAAAGGGGAACAAAAGATATAATGTAAGTAAATTGGCAAGAAATATAAAAACAAGCATCACAAAATTTTCTGTGTATATATAAAAGAGTTCAAAATGAGTGTGTGACCTTAGGTAGAAGTGAAGTCTGGAAAGTATTTTGAGGCCATTTGGAGGATGTGACTGGGGAACTGGCTACAGGGAACAGGCCAAAATTTACACCAGTACTTTGCATTTTTCCTCACTGGAGAAGGCACTGTAGCATGTCAATGATATAGACAAAATGTTAATGGGAGGCAAGGTTCTGAACTGTCTCTAACAAAACGAACAAGATTTTTAACAAACAGATAAAAGTAAGGGTAGACCGGTCAGCAGTAATTCACAGTTGTTTTTTTCTTAAAAGAAAACTGGTTACAGAATGACTGGTGGGACTTTGTGAAAGATTCCATAACTCTCTCGATTTCAGGACTATTCCAGCGAAACTGGAGAACCTCCAATGTGGCGCCTGTCTTCAAGAAAAGAATGAGACAGAAGGCAGGAAACATTTAACCCAACCATTATTACTGGGAATCTGCGAGAGTCTATTATTAAGGCAAGAATTGAAGGGCACTGAGAAAAGCTTCACGCAGAGTCAGCAGAGTTTTATGAATGGGAAACTATATTTTGCCTGCAAAGTTATTCTGAGATCCCTGAAAATGTAACGTGCGGACTTGATAAAGGGGAACTGGCACACATATGGCTTTCCAGAGATCTTCCACAAGGTATCACAAAATAAAAGTTCTTACACAAGCTCGTAGTGTTACAGACAATGTATTAGCATGGGATAATGGGTGGTTAACATGTAGAAATCGGAGAGTCAGGATTAATGGATCGTTATGATAAAGACATATCTACTGAGATATCACACATACCAGTCCGATGGCATCAGTTATTTACAGTCTATTCTGACAGCCTGACGGCGGGAGCTGAATGCAATATACATCCGAGTTTGAGAATGAGACTGCGAACGAAAAGGTAGGCTGTTATTTAATGAAGATGACTGCCAACAAAGGAGCAGTAAAAAAGGATTGGAGTGTTCCTGTGTATGAAACATTATGTCAGCGTGGTGTTGCAGCAAGTAACTAGAATGATACAATACGCAAATTCCTGGGATGAAAGGGTTGAATTATTGAATACATCTGAAATGGTGAGGCGATTATTCATTGTGCTTGAAATGAATGAGCGTGATATTACTGAAACGTAAAGGATACAGCGGGGGCTTCACAAGGTAGATGCTGAGAATGTGTTTCCACACCTGGGCAGAGTCTCAAACTCAGAGACAGAATAAGGAATATCGATTTAAAACTGAGATACAAAGAAATGTCTTCTTTCAGGAGGTCGTGAAGTCTGAATTACACTAACCCAGAGAGTTGTGAAGGCTGGGTCACTGAATGTTTTTACAGATGGGCTGGATTGGATTTTGACATATCAGCAAGTTGAGGGATATGGGGGGTTAGCAGGAGAGTGGAGTTGAGCCCTGGAAGTTGAGAGAACGTCCCCTCCAGGTGACCTCTGTCAGTATGGGGAATTGAACATGCGCTATTGGCCTTCCTCTGCATTACAAACCAGGGGTGAACAGGAAAGTGGCGTTGAGCCCTGGAGGCTGAGAGAACGTCCCCTCCAGGTGACCTCTGTCAGTGTGGGGAACTGAACCGGCGCTATTGGCCTTCCTCTGCATTACAAACCAGCCGTCCAGCCAACTGAGTGGGAGCCTGTGTAACTGTTTCAGACAGAAACAATCACACACAAAGTACAAGAGAAACATTCATAACAAGGAAAAAGGTACAATTCAGGTAACGGTCAAGGTACCAGCTGAGAATAAAGATGTTCTCTGCTGGAAATTGTGGAAACAAGTGTTTAGATGCTGTGTTGAGCTGAATGCAATAAAGTGACACAAGCAAAATAACTAGAATATCAATAGTGTTGAGATATCGACAACTATTAAATAACAGTATATTTCTGATTGGTCTGTATGAAGGATGCTTACTATTGCATGAAAATAGAAAGCTGATGGGACATATTGGGAGGAGAGTCCCTCCCCCTGGGAAATGCCTAAGGAACACATGCTTGAAGAAACCCAGGATAAAAATGCCTGAGTGTCGTCTGGTCAGTGACAGGAAGCCGGGGGCTGAATGACTGAAAGTTCCTATAACATGGAGCTCAGGAGACAGTTAGATCACTCCCGATATTAAGTGGTAGAGCACGTTTGAAGTACGGAATGGCCTCATGATGGATTTCAATTTCGTGTGCATGTAATTTTAATTTTTAAAAAACACACTGTTCCTTCCCTTCCGGTTTTCCACATTGGGGCACTGTCATTCTCCTGAAACTGGGAATTGTTTGGAATGTTATCTGGAACCTTCCATAATCAGCACTCTCCAGAGCATTCTATAAATGAGTGGGGGTATCACAAAGGCGAGAGAGAGGAGGGAAAGGTGCTGCCTGCAGCAGTGAGAATGTTGGAGCATGAGCCTTGTTCTGAGGTAGGTGCTATAACAGATATACAGTGAGTGTGAGGGAACAGAGAGAATACGGTGTCCCTTATCCTGACAGAGTGGGGAAAGGTATTGATGCTTGCCCTGTATTGCTGGACATTTCTTCAGACCACAGATACTGCACTGAGCTGGGTTGTTGAGCTCAGAGCATGCTCGGTGGGTCTGGTGGTGTGGTTCCCTTTGAGAAGAGAATGGTCACCCTCTCTACTACCTCATCTACCAGTACATCAATGCCCCTGTCGACAAACCCGTGTTGTAATTGCCCCTTATGGATGGATAGAGCTCCTAAAGATGGTGGAATCAAGGGTTATGGGGATTAGGCAGGAACAGGATACCGATTGTGGATGATCAGCCATAATCATAATGAATGCTGGTGCTAGCTCGAAGGGCCAAATGGCCTGCTCCTGCACCTATTGTCTATTGTCTATTATCTATTGTCTTATCTGCTATGCTCGGCCTCCACTGGGCAGGGCATCTCCGAACTGAGAAAGCTCAATTATTTGCCCACTGGCATTTACTTTTGGCATCAGTGCCATGGATTATGGAATATCCAGGGATTTCCGGCGATGGTGAGTACCTACAACTATGCTGAGTGGGAGAAATCAGACTGGCATTGAATGACAGGGACACTATGCATTGGGGTGGGTAGTTAATGAGGTGAGTTCGATAAGATAGCACCAGGAAACTAGCTCAGTCTCATACAGACATAACCTCTGTCACTCAATGAAAATGACACTGAGAGAAATTAGTGTTAGATTCAGCCCAGAGTCAAAGACGCTGCTGACCCCACTCCCAGGTACAAAGCTGCATAACAATTCCTTATCCAAAACTCTCCATCATCTGAACTCACACCAATATCCCATTCACCCATCATTCCTGGTAATGTTGGCTTATGTTACCAGATGCTATCGACATGTCTACATTCAGAATTTTGAAACCTCTGAACATATCTTTCCATGACATTGTTTCTCAAGCCCCCCCCCCCCCCCCCCCCCCCACACACACACACACACACTGTCTATATCCCAAACTACTTTCTTTTACAGTCATACAATCCTACTGCACGGACACAGGCCCTTCAGCCAGAACTGGTCCATTCCGACCAAAATGCCAGTCCACATTGACACCATATCCCTGCACTTGGCCCATACCCTTCTCAGCCTTTCTTATCCATGCGTTTTTCCAACAAAATGCAGCGAGATTTTGTAACATCGAGAAAGGCATCAAGAAAAATCTCGCTGAATCTACCATTCATCTCACTACGGTGCTCAGTTTACATAGAAACAGTTTGACTGCAGCTTAGCACCAAGAAGGAGAACAAACACTGGTGGGAGATGCGCATGGAAGACAATGCTGCAGGGAAAACTTTGTTTATGTTATAAACAGGAAATTAGATACCCAAGAATTTGCAGGAAAACCTCAACGGGTCTGGTTGCATCTGCAGGAAGAAAGTCGAAAAGTGTGGCCCCCGAAGAGCACAGCATGTGCTGTGTTTGCGGTTTCTCCTCGTGTTTGTGTGGTTTTCATCCCACAGTCTAAAATTGCATAGGATAGGTTCAGTGGCCTTAATAAACTGCCCCAAAGTATCCAGGAAAATGCAGGTTAGTTGGATTGTGTAAGAGAAATGTAGAGTTACTGGGGTAACGTATGGGTGTGTTGGTCAGCATGTTATCTGGAGGGTCACTGTGGACTCGATGGGGCAAATGGCCTGTTTCCACACTGCAGGGTTTCCCTAGTTTCTATTTAGCTGTCTGTGTTTGGAAACACTTCCCAGCATCCTGCCTCCAAGTGCTGACCCAATTTGGCTCACAAAAGTGTTACACCATCCGTTTGTCTGAAATGAACTCCATCAGCCACTCCTCGGCCCTTAGGCACATCTTATCAGGGTCCCATTTTACTCTGAGTTAACCATCTTTACTGTCCACTAGCTCACCAATTTTGGTGTAACCTGCAAACTCACTAACCATTCTTACTAATATTCACATCCAAATCATTTCATAAATGACAAAATCCATTAGATCCTTGTGGTACACTGCTAGTCACAGGCCTCCAGTCCAAATAAAGTATGCCACAAAAGCATTACCTTCATCTCTTACCTTTGAGCGAATTAACTACAACTCTCCCTGTATTCCATGCGATCTAACCATGCTTAACAGTTTACCACGTGGAACCCTTTTGAATGCCTTATTAAAGTTCATATTCTATTCCACAGTTCTATTTTTGTGCCTTCATCAATCTTATTCTTCACTTCTTCAATAAACTCAATCAAATTATTGAGACAAGATTTTCACATGCAAAGTCATGTTGACTATCGCTAATTGGAATTTACCTTCCCAAACACAAGTAAGTCCTGTCCCTCAGAATCCCCTCCAACAACTTACCCACTAGTGACATCAGGCCCACCGGTCTATAGTTTCCTCACTTTTCCTTGCCAACTGTTCTTAAACAATGGCACAACCTTACCTGTGGCTGTCCATGATCAAAATATCTCAGCTAGATATCGAACAATGGCTTCCCTAGCTTCCCAACAGATTCTGGGATACACCTGATCAGGTCGTAAAACACAGAACAGTGCAGCACAGTAGAGGCCCTTGAGCTGTTGATGTTGTGCCGGCAGTTTCTTCTACTCTAAGATCAGATTAACATATGTGCCCTTCATTGTACTAACTTCCAAGTGCCTATCCAAGAGTCACATAAAAGGTCAGAGGGAGTTATGCACCTTAATGCATTTTAGGATGGCCAGCTCCTCATCTTCTGTAATATGGACACTTTTATCACTATTCATTTCCACAATTTCTCGACCTTCCATATCCTACTCTGCAGTAAATACTGATGCAAAATATTTATGTAGTATCTCACCAATCTCCTGGAGTTCCACACATAGGTCACTTTGCTGATTTTTAAAAGGCCCTGTCCTCTCCCTAGTTACTCTTTTGAGCTCAATGTAATGGTAGAATCTCTTTGCATTGTCCCTTACCTTATTTTCGAAAGATATCTTATGCCCCCAGTTTACCCTCCCCATTTCCCTCTTGAGTATTAGCCTCTAGCCCTGGTACTCCTCGATGGATTCACTCAATCCCTACTATATGTACCTATCGTTTGCTTCCGTCTTTTTCTTGAACAGAACCTCAATTCCGCTCGCCATCCAGCATTCCCGACCAGCCTTGCATTGCTCATGAACCGGAACATACTCTACCTAGAACCCTGTAATCTCATTTGTGAACGCCTCCCACTTTCCTGCCACGAGCTTCTCCCAAGCAGCTTTTGAACTTGCCAATATAAAACGTTCAAAGTTGGCCTGATTCAATTTAGAACTTTACCAGTTATGTCAGGACTGTTCTTCACCATAAGTATTTTAAAACTGGTAGTTACTGAATAACAGGCTCAAGAAGCAGAATGGTCTCCTCCTGTCCCTCTGGAACAGACTCAGTAGGTTGAATGGCCTCCTCCTGTCCCTCTGTAACAGGCTCAATGGGCTGAATGGCCTCTTACTGTCTCTCTGTAACAGGCTCAATCGGCTGAGTGGCCTCCTCCTGTCCATTTGCAACAGACTCGAGAGGCTGAATGGCTTCCTCCTGCCCATTTGCAATAGACCCGAGAGGCTGGATGGTCTCTTCCTCTCCCTTTGCAACAGACCCGAGAGGCTTGATGGCCTCCCACTGTCTATCTGTAAAAGGGTCGAGAGGCTGAATGATCTCCACCTGTCCCTCTGTGACAGACACATAGTGACAAAATTACCTTCTCCTGTTCATGAGCAGCAGTCTCAATGCTCTGAATGATGTCACAAGGAGCAGCACTGCACAACATCAATGGGCAATAAATAGTGGACACTTGTTTATTGTCTATGCAAGTACCCCCACTGGTCACCTTATGCAGCCGGTCTGTTTATATATCTCTATCTCCCTTTATAAACAGTATGTAATATAAACAGTCCTGCAGTGTTCTTGCACTACTCCCACATACACGGAAGAAAGAATAAGAAGATTGAAACATTTATGGTCCACCCCAAAGCAATGCCCATCTATTCCACCCACATTGAGTAAATGTTCCCTTTTATTGGGATAGGAAAAGTTATGTAAGGAAGGGGTTAACTGAGCCTGTTTGCACACACATGCACACGCTCTCTCTCTCTCTCTCTCTCACACAGATACATAATCTCTCTCTCACTCTTCCCCCACCCCCGCGCACACACACTTCACATTTCTCACACGTAAATCTGTGGGGTGAATTTGAATTTGTAGATTTGTTTTTCCAAATGCATTCGATTTTGTTTTAAAAAAAACATGCACTTTGTAGGCAGTCAGACAATGTGGTATTTTATAAAGTCCTGTCTTGGAAATAAAACCCGACTGATTCCAAACAGACTCCAAACAAAACCTTTCCTAGTTTTGTTGCGGAGAGGTCACATCTTCGCAAACATAATAGATTTCTTTGTGGAAGTGAAAATTGACAGTGAGGAAAGGGCTGTAGATGTCATATACTAGACTTCGCTAAGGGTTTTGATGAGGAAAACTGATGGAGAAGGTGAAGTTGCAAGGGGTCTAGGGTCTACCAGCTAAACGGATGGAGAACAGGCTGGGCAGCAGCAGACAGTGAGCAGCAGTGGAAGGGAGTTTCTCAAAATGAAAAACTGTTCTGCGTGGTGTTTCACAGGGTTTAGTGCTGGGACCGCTATTGTTTATGATACACATAAATGAACTAAAGGTGGTCTGATTAATAAGTTTGCAGATGGCACTAAGATTGGTGGAGTAGCAGAAAGTGAAGGGGACTGTCAGAGAATGCAGCAGAAAATAGATCGATTGGAGAGTTGTGCAGAGAAATGGCAAATAGAGTTCAATCTGCACAAATGTGGGATGATGCATTTTGGAAGATCCAATCCAAGAGTGAACTATCGGGTAAATGGAAAAAGCCCTGGGCAAAACTGATGTACAGAGAGAACTCGGTATTCAGATCCATTGTTCCTTGGAGGGTCAAGTCGATAGAGTGGTCAAGATGGCATACAGCATACCTTGCTCCCTGATTCCACCATTTTAAGATGGGAAGTAAAGAGAAAGTGGCGAAGTACAGACCAGTTAACTTGTCATCCACAGGAGGGAATCTGTTGGAATCTATTGTGTAGAAGAGAAGACTGGTCATATTACAGTTGTGTACGGCTTTTCTTCGACAACATTTGGAATAGTTTGTACAGTTCTCAGTGCCACATTACCAAAAGGATGTGGATGCTTTGGAGTGGGTACAGAGGAATTTCACCAACATGTTTCCTGGTATTGGAGGCAACTGGCGATGAAGAGAGGTTTGGTAGATTAGGATCATTAAGACTGATGGAAGTTCGAGGGACCTGATTGAGTTCTATAATATCATGAGAGGTATCGACAGGGTGGATAGCAAGACGCTTATTCCCAGAGTGAGGTACTCAATTTGTAGGGGTCACGACTTCAAGATGAGGGGGAAAGGTTTATGGGAGATATGTTCAGAAAGTTCTTTACACAGAGACGGGCAGATGGCTGAAACGCATTGCCAGCGGAAGTGGTAGACGTGGTCACGATAGCGACATTTAATATGTACCACGACAGATACATTAATGGGTAGGGAGCAGAGGGATACAGATCCTTCGAAAATAGGTGACAGGTTTAGATAGAGGAGCTGGATCAGTGCAGGTTTGGAAGGTCCGAAGGATGTACTCCTGTTCTGGAATTTTGTGTGTTCTTGGTAAATACTGGCGAAAAGTGTTGGTCCATATTTGAAAGGAAAATGAAAACAAGGCCAAATGTGGCAGTGTGAATGTGTGGACAGGATAATTTATTGGAGAGAACAGAAAATGGACAGGGAGACGAAACTGTTACATTGTGTCTGCCTTCACGGACGAAGATCCAGAAAATATCCCAGAAATACCATCGGACCTTTGTAACTAAACACTAATATCATTCATACTGGTGACGTGGTAGTATCTGACAACATACCTGGATTGAGGATAGATAAATCTGCCAGACCAGATGTACTTCACACTGTAATTTCAGAGAAAGCAGCAATACACAGATGGATTGGATTGTGGATGATTGTATTTATCCGTATCCAATTTGAAAGGATATAAATGCATTCCAATGATTTTAGAAGGGAAGAAGAGGGAGAGTGGAAAAGTACAGACCAGTTTACTTGTGATCCACAGGAAGTAATCTTTTGCAATCTATCATATCGAATGTGATATTGGACACTGAGAAAGTAATAGCAAACTTCAAGAGAATTATTCTGCATTTATGAAAGGGAAGTTATCATTTATAAACGTTTTGTTTGAAGATATATCTTGTAGACTTAAACATAGAGAAGCAATGGATGCGATATAGTCAAATATTCAGGTGGAGTTTTAATCAGCACATACAGTAAGTTAACAGAAAACATTAAAGCAAAGGATATTGGGAGGAACATATACAAACGGGGAAGGTAAAAGTTAAGTTTGCCTTCATTTAAAGGGAATCTGAATACAGACGATGAAGGGTCAACTAGACTCAAAGCGTTAACTTGCTCTCTCTTTACGGATGCTGTCTGACTCACTGTGATGTCTAGCATGTGTTAGTTTCAGTACAGATTCCAGCTTCTGCAGTAATTTGTTCAGATGAGCAATAAAAATATTCTGCACTAGTTACACAGAGTACTGGTGAGACTGTACCTGGAGCATTGTATACAATTTTGATGGCTTGATCAAAATAAAATATGCTGATCCCATATACTGAATGGACATTCTCAAATTAATCCCTTAGATAGCAAGGAATTATGCTGGCGAAACTTGACCTGAGATCAAGGCGGGAATCTGTTTGTGAAGCCCGTGAACATTGATAGATTGAAATATGAGAGCTTCATGTCTCTTTTACTTGGGAGAAGGAGGATGCAGGGACAGAATTAGAGAAGATGGACTGAGATGCTCTTGAGCAGATTTACGTAAGATGTGTACAGGGATTGATAGTTTTAGCTGGTATAAAATATTCAGGTCCCTAGGTCCAGATCAGTTATATCTAAGGCTGCTGCTGGAGACAAGGGATTAAAGGCGATGATGAAAATGTTTAAATACAATCTGGTCACAGTTAATGTACCGAGGACTAGAGAACACCCTTTATGGGAAGGGCTGTAGATATTGACCAAGGAATTGCAGACCAGTGAGAATCAGATCAGTGTTCGAGAAACTATTGCAGAAAATAGGTGGTTGTTGAAGATTGTTTGTGTGTCAGTGCTGTGTCCCTTATTATTTGTGGCATTAATAGATGATTTGATGCGAATGTGAAGGGGCATGGGGTTAGTGTAGTAATTAGGTTTGTGTCTGACGCACAGATTACTCGGGTGGTCAGCTGTGAGGAGGAAGGTCTTAAGTTACAGGAAGATGCAGATGGAATGGTGAGATGGGCAGATCAATGGCAGATGGAATATAACATTGATAAATATGAGGTGATGGACTTTGGAAGAAGGAACCAGACATTGGAGGACTCAATAAATGGGAACAGACTCGCAAGTTCAGATGGTGCTTCTCCACACATTCCTGAATGTGACGGGTCTGGGTAATAGATTAGTTAAGAAGTAACTGGAGACAGCAGGCATAGACTTTACTAATCGAGGCATAGATTACAAGAGTTATATAGCACTTTGGCGAGGTCAAAATGGAATACTGTGTGCAGTTCATGGATCCTCATTACAGGAAAGATGTAATGTCACTGAGAGTGGCGCAGAGAAGATTCATCAGGGTGTTCCCTGGAATGGAGCATATCAGCTATGGAGAGAGGCTGGATACGCTCTGGTTGGTTACTTTGGAGCAAAGAAGACTGAGGGGAACGTGATTCAGAAGGGTAAGATTACGAACAGCATGGACAGGGTGGAGAGACAGCAGCGGTTCCTTTAAGTCAGAGGGTCAAGAGCAAAGGAGCACGCTTTGAAGTGAAGGGTTTGAGGTTTAGAGAGGATTTCAGGATGTTTTTTTCACCCAGAGGATGTTGGTGTCTGGAATGCACTTTTTGAGAGGGAAGTTGTTGTGGGTCATCGCACAGCCGTTAAACAGCACGTGGACAAGCACTTGAAGTGTCATAACACTAACACCTATGGGCCTGATGTATGAAAGTGGGACTAATGTAGATTGTACTGTATTTCTGACTGTACAGAGATTGCTTCTGTGATTGTATGGCTGTGGAAGGTCAATCACCGACCAGCTTTAGACAGGAAATGATGGGTTTATAAAGCGTACATTAACAAGAGTGAAATGCAAAAGCTTTTCAACATAGAGTATACCAAGGTGAAATGTTAGAGAAGATTATTGTATCTTCCTTACAGGCTGAAACCAGAGAACAGGAAAATTGCAGGACTACTAAGCAACCACTTCTGTTCTGCCTTCACAAAAGAAAACATTTCAAAAAGTAAACTCCAAGCACTTCTCAGTATACTGAGAAAAAGTAAGTAGAATCAAATCTGTACATAAACAGTTTTGGAGAAATTATTTTGACTGAAATCTGATAAATCCCCGTGACCTGTTAATCTTCTCGTTGATTACTATGGTAGGTGGCCAAGGTAATAATGAATACTCTGTTTATCCTCTTCCAAATGCTTGATAATTCTGGAACTGAATTCACAGATTTGACAGCAGCAAATGTAACCACAGTATTTCAAAGAACGCAGGGAATCACAGTCTGCTTAGCACCGAAAAAAAATCAGGACAATACAAGAGTCTAGTAGAAAGGACTCATTTTCAGGGAACTTTGAAACTTACATTAATGATGAAATAATGAACATAGATAAAGTCATTGCCGATTTATTGAAGACCAATCATATTTGAGAAACTGATTGGGAAATAAATTATGGCGCAGCAATGGATGCAGTGAATTTGGAGAATCAGAAACATTTTTGAGGAAGTCCCAAGTATAGTGTTGTGACATTGCTACTCCTTTAACAAGTTTATTGTGGCATTGTTTTATTTTTTATGGATGTCTTAAAAGCAGCGAATCCAAAATGTCTGGGTTTGACTACTTGGGAATGCTTTCAAGTCTAAAATAAAAGCATGCATAATGAGGAGCAAGGTATGGAAGGTCTGGTCATGTACAATGAGACAAGAATAAGTATTCACATCATAGTGAAGGAGTGATCACAGTATGGTTGAATTTAGAATACAGTTGTAGAGAAGGTAAAATCCAATAACAAGTAGCTGTGCTTCAGCAAGGGAGACTACAATAGAATGAGGGAGGAGTTGGCTAAAGTCGCCTCGAAATAAATACTTCATGATGGGAGAGTTGACAAGCAGTGGACAACTTTCAATGGAGATTTTTAATTTCCGTGGCAAAAGAATATTCCAGTGAAAATGAAAGACTCTAAAAAAATGGGTAATCTGTCAATTGTATCGAAGGAAATAAGGGACGCTATCAAATTGAAAGAGAAGGAATGCGAATTGGCCAAGATCAGCAGAAACTTAAAAGATTGGGGAAAAGGTGAACAGAAAGCCACAAAATGAACTATAAAGAAAAGTATGATAGAACACGAGAGAGAAAAAAACAAGTACAGAATATAAAGATAGATAGATGATGGTATGTACTATAAATGCATAAAATGTAAAAGCATGACTCGAGGAAATATTGGTCCTTCAGAGGATGGGAAGGGTCATTTAGCTATAAAATATGACGAAATGGCCGAGGCATTGAACAGGTGTTTTGTAACTGTCATCATAGTGGAGGACACTAATAGCATGCAAGTGATTGTCAAAGAGATGGAAGTAGGTGAGGACCTTGGAAACAATCATTATTATGGAAGAGATAGTGTTGTGCAAGCTAACGGAGCTGAGGGTAGGCAAGTCCCCTGGCCCTGATGGAATGCATCCCAGGGTTCTAGAAGAGGTAGTGGGAGAAATAGTAATTGCAATTGTGGCAATTTGATAGAATTTGCTGAAATCCAGGGCAGTCCCAGCAGATTCAAAAACAGCAAATGTGACGCCACTGTTTATAAAGGGAGGTAAACAAAATATGGGGAATTATAGACCAGTTAGCTTTTCCTGCGTAGTGAAGAAACTGCTTGAGTGTATTATCAAGGAACAAATAGCAAAGCATTTCAATAGAAATCCTTCCATTGCGCAGACACAGCATGGGTTCATGAAGAACAGGTCATGTTTAACAAGTCTTTTGGAAATCTATGGAGACAATACGAGCAAGATGGACAACGAGGCCCAGTGGCTATGGTGTACCTAAATTTCCAAAATGTCTTCAACAAGTTGCCGCACAAGAAGCTGCTGCATAAGAAAAAGGTGCAAGACGTTACAGATCAATTATCAGCATCGACAGAGGATGGCTTGACCATCAGGAAGCAAAATGTGAGTGTAAGCGAGTGATATTCTGGCTGGCAATCAATACCTAGTGGTATGCCTCAGGGATTGGTGTTGGGGCCACAATTATTCACAATTTATATAGATGATTTGGAGTTGGGGAGTTCGTGTAGTGTGCCAAGGTTTGCGGATGACACGAAGATGCGTTTCATAGTAAAGCATGCAGAGGACTGTGAGACTTCATGGATTAACATAGCTACTTTGAGTAAGTGGGTAAAGGTCTGGCAGATGGAATACAAAGTTGAGAATTGTGATATTATCCTTTTTATTGGGAGTGCCAGCAAAAAGGATTATTACTTGAATGGTAAAACATTGCAGCATGCTGTTATACAGAGGGACCTGCGTGTCCATGTGCATGAATCAAAGAAGGTTGGCCGCAGGTACAGCAATTACTGAGGAAAGCAAATGGGATGTTGCCCTTCATTGCTAAAGGGATTGAGTTTAAACGCAGGGAGGTTATGTTGCAGCTGACCAGGGTGCTTGTGAGGCCACACCTGGAGTACTGCATGCAGTTTTGGTCTCCTTACTTCAGGAAGGGTATACTGGCACTGGAGGGGGTGCAGAGGTGGTTTATTCGGATGATTCCAGAAGTGAGGGGGTTGGTTTATGAGGTGTGACTGAGCAGACTGGAACTATATTCATTGGAATTTAAAAGAATGAGGGGATGATCTCATAGAGACATATAAAATTATGCAGGGAGTATATAAGAGAGAAGTAGAGAGGATGTTTCCACTGGCAGGTGAAGCTAGAACAAGAGGGAATGGCCTCAACATTAGAGGGAGTAGATTTAGGATTGAATTGAGAAGGAACCTCTTCACCCAGAGGTTTGTAATCTCTGGAATTCCCTGCCCAGTTAAATAGTTGATAGTACTTCAGCAAATGTATTTAAAACTAAGGAAGATAGTGTTTGAACAATACAGTAAGTAAGGGATACGGTAAGAGCACGGGAAAGTAGATCAGAATCCACGAGTAGATCAGTCATGATCTTATTGAATGGCAGAGGACCAGACGGCCTACTCCTGCTCCTAGTTCTTCTGTTCTTCTGTCCTTCTGAAAGGGGAGTGGCCAGTTATCCCAGTTCAGTTCCTCTGATTTGGTTAGTTTGGTCTGATTTTCCGCAGTCTGGCTGTTTACTCAAAGCAGGCAGCCAGTTGTGAATCTACCGGACCCAAAGAAGCAGGTCCATGTTGTTCCTCCCTCTCTCTGACGTCTCTCCTGTTAGAAACTGGGTTTAATTTTTTATTTTCCTTTCGGTTTTGCCATGGAGTGTTTATGGGGATTATATCAAGTATTCGGAACACGATCATTAAGTTGGGATACTCTGTTGGGTTTTCGGATCGGTTAAGTAGTTCTGTATTGGTTGCGTCTCACTCAGTAATCTTACAAAGACATTCTGTTTTGATTAAAACTAAGTGATTTGACCAGCTGCGTCACCCCTGGAATATCCGCCTTACACTTGCTTAAATCAATGAGCAAAGGTTCCATCTGTGCGACTTCCTTGAAATGATTTGAGGGGGGCGGTCCTGGCCCATAACAGTGTATAACAGCTAGATCTAATATACTGGCATGGGTTGAGAATAGGAGACCTGACAGGAAAAAGTGAATTAGCATAAACCGTTCCATATATTTTGCAGTAGAAAGCAATGACTAGTGGTATAATCCAGGAATTGATGTTTGGGCCCCATCTATTCAGAAAACAGATCAAACATGTGTTCATGGGTATTAAATGTAATCTTTTCAAATTTGCTGATGGTACCAAACTGAGATTGTGAGTGGGTGAGGAGGATATAAAAAAGTTTCAAGGTGATTGATACAAGTGGACAAAATAATAAAATACGTGGCAGATGAAGAACAATGTGCATAGACGTAACATTGAGCAATTTGGTAGGAAATAGATGAACAGGCTCGCATTTCAAAAGGAATTCATAGAAAAAAGTTGCTGCATGGAGATACCTATGTGGATACTTTTGTTGACTTCTTCACCACCAAACTCCAATGTCAGTGCAGGCAGTGAGTTGTGAAACCAGAAGTCAATACTGGGATTGATATTGGCACACTAACCAATATCCATAGACCCACCAAGTGGGGAGCTGTATCATTGAAAAGGATCTCGATCTCCTTGTACACCAGTCACAGAAAGCAATATTGCTGCAACAGAAAGCAGGTAGAAAGTTAAGTGATGTATTGACCTTCATTTCCGGGGGATTTGAGCCCAGGTGTGTCTCACTGCAGCTACACAGGGTCTTGGTGAGCCCCCATATCGAACATTGTGCAGTATTGTGCGCAGTATTGGTCTCCTTACCTAACAAAGCACAAACCTGACATTGAGGGAGTGCAGTGAAGGATGATCAGACTGATCTCTGGGATGACAGACGTGTTGTGGGAGCAGAGTTTGAGGCGACTGGGCCTGTATTCAATGGAGTTTAGGAAAATGAGTGGAGATCTCAGTGGAATATATAAAACTCTGACAGGGTGAGACAGATTGTCACGGGGATGATAATTCCACTGGCTGGGACGTGAAAACAAGGGTCACAGTATTAGGTACAGGCAAGCCACTCTGCATTGAGATGAGAATAAATGTCTGCACTCGCAGAATGGTGAATCTGGGGAATTCTGTCCCACATAAGACTGTGAAAACTGAGGCACTGAATATAAATAAGGATTTCTAGACACTAAACGGGTGAAGTTGCAGCAGGAGTTTGGTGTGGAGATATAGGATCAGCCATTGTTATATTGAATGGGAGAGCAAAATTGACGGACCAAAGTTCCTACTTCACATTTCTCTGATATATGAACATTTCAAAGGATATATAGTATATAGTGTTAGGGCAAAGTTAATTGAAGAGTTTTTTGGCCATAACTTAGAGTGGGGTGGGCTCAATGTGTTGAAAGGCCTACTCATTTTGCGATGTTTCTGTGCAGTTTGTGGGAAAGCTCTGTTAATGTTGTCATAAGCTCTCATTAGCCTGCTTGGCACACCCTCCTCAGAAGGGCTTATGCCAGAAACGTCGATTCTCCTTCTCCTTTGATGCTGCCTGACCTGGTGCGCTTTTCCAGCAACACATTTTTAAGCTCTGATCCCCAGCATCTGCAGTCCTCACTTTCTCCTCATAAGCTCTCAGATGTAAGGAAGGAGGTCTCTGCAGTGTCGACAGGACTGTGCTTCCTACTCCCTTTTCCGATACAAAGGCTGTTGCCAAGTGTTATCTCATTTTTATCCTTTAATACCTCGGAGAAGTTTGATGTAACGGTCTTGCATGGCCGGGTCAGAGACCATCGAAGAGTATACCACATGTCTGTGTGTCTGGAGTCACTTTGTGGTTCGACCAGGAAAGCACTGGAAATTCACTTCCTGAATATACATTGGGGACAGGAAATTTACGTTGACAATGGACATGTGCTTCAAGGTCAATATTACTGGCACAAGATTTTAGACTTCGATATTCTATTAATTATATCTAACTTCCACCAGCTGCCAGAGCATTATTCTGGTCTGGATTAGTAATCCAGTGACATGTCCACAGAAACACCGTCTCCACATGGGGGCCTATCGGAAACAGCACTGTGCACGTTATTTCTGTGCTGGTCGAAAGCTCCGTCAAAAAATTCCCACCAATTTGATTATCGTGATGGGACTGAGGGGGTGGGAATTGGTCAGATTGTAATTATTCTCCTCTTAGAGGACTGGACACTTTTGTGTAATTTTCCGCATTGCCAGGGAGATGTCAGAGTTGGAGCTGGAATGAAACAGCTTCCACAGAGACACGGCTTATTGCAGGAATGGTGTAAGGGCCCATTCCCTTTGTCATATCTATTGTGTTCAGCTGTTTCTTCATGTTACGTGCAGCGAATCGAATTGTTTGAAGTCTAGCGTCTGTGATTCTGTGGGGATCATCCAAGCAACACTTCAGGCTGAGGATGGTGTATACACTGCATCCTTGTCTTTTGCACTGATGTGCAGGAAGGGTACATCTTTTTCGGGGAGTGGTCAAGCTCTAGCTGAGTGGTGTTGTAGCAGATGTGTTTGTCTAACAACCCCAAGAATGATCTGATGACCTGAGTTCGAATCCTTTTACAGTACATGACGGAATTCAAATCCAAAAAATGTTTGGGATTAAGAGGTTAATGATGATCATGAATCGATTGCTGATTGTGGGAGAATTCGATTTGTTTCACTGATGTCCTTTAGGGAAGGAAACTGCCATCCATACCTGCTCTGGCCCACATGTAACTCCAGACACACAACAATATCATCCACTCTTAACTGTCCTCTGGGCAATAAATGCTGACCTAGTAAGCGACGCCCTAATCCCAATGAATATTGTTTTCAAATAATATTTGTGGAGTCATTTTCTCTCGTCAGTTGTTCCATGGTTCAACACCATTTCTGATGGATGTGCCAGGACTGCAGAGCTTCGATCTGATCTGTTTGCTTTGTAATCATGTTGCCGTCTCGATCAGATATTAGTCCTGCTGTTTGGAATGTAAGTGCAGTAGCCAGTGTGATAGCTTTAAATGGATTGTCATCAGTTTGAGGTACACATGGTTCTGACTCTGGTATATTCACCCATAAACGTCAATGAAACATCGATCCGATTATGGGAATAATAGACTGAAAGATTAGACTGGGCAAAACGTTCATGATTGTAACTGAATACAATTCTCCCTCTGTCCAGCTGTGATCTACAGGACCACATGAATTTCCAGGTTTGACCTGCAATTTCTGCAATGCAATTCAGCTGTCTGTCCCCCAGTTCACACCGAGGTCCATTCACCCATCACGCCGTGACCTACCCTGTTTAGGGATGTGGTAACACTTCCCTTTTAATATTCTCAGTCCTCTGAGTGCCTGTCCAGGGTGTCACAGCACTTACTTGTTATGTTTCTGAAGACCCCTAAATATTTCCCGTGGGGCAGCACCGTGGCTCAGTGGATAGCAATGCTGCCTCACAGCGCTGGGGACCCAGGTCCGATTCCATCCTCTGGCAACTGTTTTGCACATTTTCCCTGTGTCTGTGTGAGATTTTTCTGCATTGCTCCAGTTCCCACCCACAATCCAAAAATGTGCAGGTTATTGACCTTGCTGAACTGCCTATAGTGTTCAAGAATGTGCAGGTTAGGTCCATTAGTCAGGGGTAAATATAGGATAGGACAATGGATCTGGTTGGTTTAGTCTTCACAGGATTGGTGTGGACTTGGTGGGCCGAAGGGCCTGTTTCCACACTGTAACGATTCCAATTCTAATATTCATCTGAATCTTTTCCGTCCAGTCGTGCCACTTTCGGTTTTAACATTGTAACTGTTTCTCTCCATTCCCTTGATTAAGAACTTTGTAGTGTCAATGATGCCAATTTTATGTAATTTCAGATCCAATGACTTTGTACACCTTGTGTTATTGTTCATTTCCCAGTTTATGGTTCTCCATGTTAGACAGGGATTTTGAGCAGCTTTGATACACGTTTTTCAAGCTGTTCAAAACCGGAAATTGCTGGAGAAACCCAGCAGGTCTGAAAATATCTGTGGAGACAAAGAAACAGAGGTAGTATTTCAAGTCCAGCTTGACCCTTGTTCAGAACTGAAAAGGATGTTTAATCCCTTGATAGAAGTGGATGAGGAATGATGGGAAACAGAGCATGTGGAGGTGCAATATCACAGAAGATGGGCTTTTGATTGTGGTGAAAGAGAAACAGATGTAAATTGGATGTATATTAAAGTGTGAATAGGAGAAATGGTTTCTCTCTATTGAGTGCAAGGTAAACAAGACATAGACAAGGTGATGGGGAAACCAGGAAGCAGAATATATGTAAAATGGAGAACAGCCATAATGGGTTTAGATTGTGAAGTAATGGAAATGAATGTTAGCTCCTACGGGCTGTAACGTACAATCCGTAAAGTGAGGTGTTACTCGAGCTTGGGTTGTGCTTCATTGGAACATTGCAGCAGCTCAGGACCGAAAAGTCAGCATGAGAGCAAGGAAGGTTATTGAAATGGGAAGCAGTGAGAAGGTCAAGGTTATTCTTCCAGACGGAGTGGGAATATTCCTCAGTGCAGTCTCTGTTTGATCTCACCAGTGTAAAGGAGAATGCATTGTGAGGAGCAGACACTAAGACAGGAAGACTGGATTGAAAGAGTACAAGTGAAATGTCATTTCACCGGGGAGTTGTGATTGAGTCAGTCTCCACTGATCATATGTTCAGCCACTTGCAGAAGTTCTCCCGAATGATTGAATAGAACCAGACAACTAACCTGAGGATTTCTGTCTCACATCTGGTCTGAGTCCTGATGTGGAATTACACCCAGAGAAAGGTCAGTGGGTATACATGGGCAGACATTCAAGCAAATATCCCATACTGCTCATAAATTATTGATTCCGTTCGAAAAGAAGGATTCGAAAGAAGATGAACCACCCGTCGTTCACAAAGTCTGTCAAGGATACTATTTAATGACAAATTAACGAGCATTAGAGTGTGCCCAGATTTAAGACATTTATTTCAGGGACCAGACGCAGATGCGAGGCAAGAATTTCAATTGTGCTTCCGAAATTACACATTGAAATCCCTGCCATTGTTGTTCCATCCTCTTTCCTGCGTGACTCCCCTTTCTGATTCCAGGTTCTCCCTTTCCAAATACTGAGCACATTCTCTCACATTCTGGTCCCTTCCCACTACAAATGAAGTTCTTTGATCAAGTCTACCTTCCTTGAAGTAGCATCAAGCTACGTTTGTGCTGCCACTTTGCCTCTGGTTTCACTGTGGTTCAGCCTCTCCATTCATGCTGCTTTACACCTCCCATTCACACCTCACTCTGGAAAGTTTCCTTCTAGGAGTAAACTTTATTGAAAACCCCTCTTCCCCTTTGCACTGAATAATCCAAATTTCAAGAAGTATTCATGCCTTCATCTCACTGTGCTAAAGGCAACTGCATGCTGACCGTGTGGTATAACAATTCCCTTTCTTATATAACTCTGGCCAGAGAAACGTTTACACTGTAGAGATCATCACCCCCTTGAGACACATGAATTTATGTACTTGACGTCTTATTGGCACGAACAAGAGTTTCATACTGCCTTAGTACTGTAACATGGGGAAGAACAAATCACAGTATCAAGTTTGGGCTGATTGTTATTTACCTGTCATTGTTTTAAATATTTTTTTTCAAATTTGCAATGCTGAATAGTAAATGCTTGTACTTGAAGTTAGTATCAAATGGAATGGAGGACGCTGAGAGGTGACACTCTGGAAGTTAATAAAATCATGGGAGGCATGGATAGGGTGAATTGCCAAGGTCTTTCCCACACGATGGGCCAGACCAACCATATAGGATACAGCTTTAATGTGGAAAGGGGAAGATTTAACCTTGTGAAAACGGCAACTTTTTCACGCAGAGGAGGTGTGTGTATGGAATGAGCTACCAGATGTGCTGGTAGATGCAAGTACAGCGACAACATTTAAAAGACATTTGGACAAACATATGAATGAGAAACGTTTAGATTAGATTAGATGACATTACAGCGTGGAAACAGTCTCTTCGTCCCAACAAGTCCACACCGACCCGCCGAAGCGCAACCCACCCATACCTCTACATTTACCGCTTAGCTAACACTACGGGAAATTTTTAGCATGGCCAATTCACCTAACCTGCACATCTTTGGACTGTGGGAGGAAACGGGAGCACACGGAGGAAACCCACGCAGTTTAGAGGCATGTGGACCAAATGCAATCAGATGAGACTAGATTAGTTTGGAAAACATGGTCAGCATTGACAGGTTGGATGAAATGTTTGTGTGTAATATGACTGTATGAATCTAGAAAGCGAGGAAAAAAGCAAGACATAGATGGATAAAGGATGAAAAGATATGATGTAAATAAATTGGAACGAAATATAAAAACAAGCATCACAAGTTTTTCTGTGTGTATATAAAAAGTTGAAGATGAGTGTGTGACCTTTGATAGAATGAAAGTCAGGAAAGTATATTGAGGACATTCGGAGGGTATGACTGGGGAAGTGGCTATAGGGAACAGGCAGATAATTTACGCCAGTATTTGACATCAATCCTCACAGGGAAGGCACTGTAAGTATTTCAGAATCATCAAGAAAATCGTAATAGGAGGGTTGTCGAACTGTCTCTAACAAAAGGTACAAGATTTTTAACAACATATAAAATTAAGGATAGGCAGGTCAGCAGTAATTCATAGTTGGTTTTAAAAGTTGTGGTTACAGAGTGACTGGTGCCACTGCGTTAAATATTCCATAGCTCTCTGCATTACAGAAGTGTTCCAGTGAAACATGTGAAGCTCCAATATGGCGCCTGTTTTCAAGGATGAAGCGAGACAGAAGGCAGGAACCACTTAGCCTAACCATTATTGCTGGGAATCTGCGACAGTCTGTTATTAAGGAAGGAATTGCAGGGTGTTAGAAAAGCTTCAGGCAGTGTCCATATGGTTTGTCAAAGGGAAACTATATTTTGACTTGTAAAATCATGCAAAGTTTTTCTGGACATCCCATGAGAATGTAACAAGCGGACCTAATAAAGGGGAACTGGTAGACATGAGGCTTTCCAGAGATTTTCCACAAGGTATCACATAGTAAAGGTTCTTCCACCAGACAGAACTCAGAATATGATGGATAACATGGGATGACGGATGGTTATCAAAAAGAAATTGAAGAGTCAGGATTCATCGATCTTTATGATAAAGACATATCTACTGGATTAGCACGAATATCAGCCCAATAGTTTCAGTTCTTGACATGTATACTGACAGCCTGAAGGAGAGAGCTGAGTGCAATACACATCCGAGTTTGAGGATGACACTGACAAACAAAAGGCCAGCTGTTACTTAATAAAGAAGAGTCCCAGCAAAAGAGCAGTACAAAGGGATTGGAGTGTTCCTGCGCATGAAACTTAAAGTCATCATGCTGATGCAGAAAGTAACTAGATTGGTACATTAAGCGGGTTTCTGGGATGAAAGGGTTGAATTATTGAGTACATCTAAAATAGTGAGGCAATTAATCATTGTGCTTAAAATGAATGAGTGCGACATTACTGAAATGGACAAGGTACAGAGGGGGCTTGACAAAGTATTTGTTGAGAATGTGGTTCCACACCTGGGCAGAGTGTCTCACTCCGTGACATTGATACAGAATAAGGGATATCATTTTCAAACCGAGATGTAAAGAAATGTCATCTTTCAGAAAATAGTGAATGTCTGGTATTCCCGAACCTAGAGAGTTGTGGAAGGTGGGTCACTGAATGTATTTACAGAGGGGGTGGATTGGTTTCGGACATATAAGCGAGTTGAGAGATACAAGGGGGTAGCAGGGAAATGGAGTTGAACCAGCCTGGATTGTACAAGTACATTTTCGAAACAAGGCCTAACCAACAGTGTGACCTCGATCTGCTCTTGTGTAGTAGGTCGGCAGGGCTGAATGGAACATCAGAGCATAGGGCTGAGGGACACGAGTGGGCCATTCGCCCCTTTGACACTACTTCATCTCTAAAGTATATCATGGTTCATCTCACTGTGCTCTCGGCAGCACTTTTCTCTCCATGCACCATTATCCCTGATACACATGTCTATGGAAAATCAGACGATATAACACAAAGATTCAGCCATCACAAACTTCTGGGAAAGAGAATTCCCACTTGAATAAATGCCCACTTTGTGAATTATCCTCAGTCCGGTTCTGACGGTGGTTGGAGGGTGCCACTGTTACCTTTTGTAGTACCGCTCCTCCACTGTTTGCAGCAATTTTAAATGTAACCAGGTTGGAGATATGGCCGATGATAAAGGTCTCAGACTGGGTCAGGTTCAGCGATAGGAACAAGTCAGGCAGATTTCTTTAGTCAGCCACATCTTACTAATAAAAATAACGGAGCAGCATGGTGGATCTTTGGTTAGCACTGCTGCCTCATATCACCAAGGAGCTGGGTTCAATTGCAACCTTCAATTCTCCCCGCATCTGTGTGTGTTTCCTCCCGGTGATCCAGTTTCCGCCCACAGTCCAAAGATGTGCAGGTTAATTGGCCATGCTCAATTGCCCATTGTGGTCAGGGATGTGTAGGTTCGCTGGTTTAGTCATGGAAAATGCAGGATTACATGGTTAGGGCAGGGTGATAGTTCTGGATGGGATGCCGTTCGTGGGCCAGTGTGTACTCAATGAACAGAATGTCCTGCTTCGACACTGTAGAGGTTCTATGACAATGGCAAGTTTGGTCTAGACAAACACCCAGTGGTTATTTACCTGATCCATGCTCCTCACGGTCTTGCATATTTCAATATGATCATCTCTCATTCCAAGGATAATCTATTAAAGCCTCCATAATATTTCTGGAATATGTGAACTCAAACACCTCTGAACTGCTTCCAATGTAATTATATCTTTTCTCTGGTTAGGAGACAAAAAAAAACAACCTCACACCCCAGATGAGGTTATTTATTATTTTCTTAGTGTTGTGAGACTTTGAAAATCTCTTCCCGTAGAGCATTGTTGGCAGAGATATTGAATATTTTTGAGGCACAGACAGAAGGTTCATAGATAACAATGAAGTCAAGGATTAAGTGGCAGGAATATGCAGTGTGGGGGAAATGCTGTCAGGAGTACAAAATGACACTTATCCAAAACACCCAGGAACATAATGCAAAACAAATGGTAAGGTAGATAAATAAAATAAATGCAAAACAGATAGAATAGAGTTCCAAAGGACCATGGGGCTGCTCTGTCATTACAGAGAGACCTGTCGTGGTGCTCTAACCTGAGGGTGAGCACACCTAAGGTGTTGGGGTGAGGCTGAGAGAGTGTCCACTTCATAGTAACCTCATGGTAATTTCAGTGTGGGAAATTGAACCTGGTGGACTCCCTCTGCATCACAAACCAGCCATCCAGCCAAATGGGTGGGAGACTGTGTAACTGTTACAGACAGAAACAGCCACAGACAAAGGACAATAGAAACTTTCATAACATGGGAAAAAGGTACAAATCAGATAACGGTCAAGGTAACGGCGGAGGATAAAAATGTTCTCGGCTAGAAATTGTTATTTATAACGAGATAAGTGTTTAGAAGCTGTCTTTTGGCTGAATAAAATAAGGTGAGACAAGTGAAATAACCAGAATACTAATTGTTATTGCTTATCAATGACAATAAAATAAATGTAGGTTTTGGTCAGTCTGTGTAAAATGAGCTTACCGTTACATAAAAGTATACAACTGATGGAATATATTGTTTGGAGTATCCGTCCCCGTGGGAAATGACCTCGAACATGCACTTGAAGAAAACCAGGGTAAGAGTGCCTGAGTGTCGTCTGGTCAGTGACAGGAACCCAGGGGGTTGAATAACTGAAAGTTCCTGCAACATGGAGCTGAGAAAACCATCAAATAAGCCGCAATTTTATTATATGCTAGAGCATATTAGAAGGGTTGATTCGCCTCGTGATGGATTTTAATTGTATGTGATTTGAATAACATACGTCTCTACTCCTTCCCTTTATATGTTACATACTGGTGCATTGACATTTTCCTGAAAAAGGAAATTACTTGGAACATTTTCTGGAACATCCCATAATCTGCATTCACCAGAATATTCTATCACCGTGTGAAGGTATTTGAAAGGTGTGAGAGAAAGAGAGAAAGGGGAAAGCAGCGAGAGTGATGGAGCATGAGCCTTGTTCGGATAGGTGCTATAACAGATAGACAGTGTTTATAGTGTGTGGGTAAACTGGAGAGAGAGAGAGAGAGAGAGAGAGAGAAGGTGTGCATGCAGCAGTGAGAGTGGTGGAGCATGAGCCTTGTTCGGGTTGAGATGCTGAAACAGATTTCAATGAGTGTGCAGGAGCAGAGAGAAGACTGTGACCCTTATCCTGGCAGAATGGGGAATGTTATTGATGCCTGCCCTGTACTGTTGGACATTTCTTCAGACCACAGATCCTGCATTGAGCTGCTCAGTGAGCTGCCACCATTGTGCAGGGCAGCTCCAAACTGAGAAACTGAACCGTTTGCCAATTGGCCTTTTAAAGATGGTACCAGTGCCAGGGATCACAGAATATCCATGGGGCATCCAAGTGATGGTGTTTACCTCCAGCCATGAAGGGTGGGAGAATTTGGCCCGTGGGGTAGGGTGGGTAGTTAATGAGGTAAGTTCGATAAGATAGCACCAGGAAACTAACTAGGCCTTGTACAGATAATCCCTCAGTCGTACTCAATGAAAATAAAACTGAGATTAATTATTGTTTGTTTCTGTCCAATGAGTTGAAGAATCTGCTGACCCTACTTCCCGTTACAAAGCTGAAGAACAAATGCTCACCCAAAACCTCCCACATCCGTACATACACCAATATCCCATTCACCTATCATTCCTGGGAATACTGGCTTACATTGCAGGATGCTGTCAAAATATCTTTGTTTCAGCATTCTGAAACCTGTGATTTTTCATGAAATTGTCTCTCAATCTCCTTTTCCCTTTTTTCCCCCAAAATTATTTTGTTTGTTGATATTTAAACTGATCCCCCGACACCAACACCCCCCCCCCCCGCCATCTCTCTGTGGCAGTGACATTCACACCCACAGCACGCCCTTGTCATGGCACAATGGACATATGGGGCTGTAAATGAATGGGAGCTGCACATCCTGTCACTTCCAGCATGGGCTGCAAGTTTCTTCACTATGTGCAATGATCTACCGCAGTGTTACTGAGCAATATACTGGAGTTGTGAAGATACATGCTTTGACGGTAACTGCTCCAGGTTCACAGATCCATTCACTGCACAGCTCCCCATACTGGACAGATGCCTTGTCCACGTCTATAGAGCAAGCTCCTAGTGCGGGCTGCATATCACCCCATGCTGGACAGAACGTTTCGTCAGTGTTTCTGAATCAGTGCATCGGTGTGTACTGTACTGCTCCACGTGTTGGACAGATAGCTAGTGGACTGGAGAGACCTATGTTATATTCTATCCTGGAGTGATTGCTGGGTTGCACTGAACCTGGTCTGCACAGTGCTCCATCTTTAGCAGATACCTCACCTGGGCTTATACGGTCTGGGCTGGATCTGTGAAGTGGATAAGCTATGTGATATAATATCACTCCTCCAGCATGGCGCATTCCGCTGTCAAATCCTGCTTCTGTAACATGTTGTTCATTTAGTAATTCGCCAATTAAAACGTGAATATCTGTACTTTTTGTTATGGAACTGAGCAGACACATCTCAAAATATATGATAAAAGTGATCTTGACCGGAACATTTTCTTATTTATAAGGTAAATGTGAAGTGCTGTGTTTCAGATGCAATTCGATTGGTCAAAATAATCGACATAAAGCAAAACACAATCATTCAACCATTGTCTACAAAACACACAAAAAGCAGAATAATAGATTGTCTAACTACTAAACAATAACTGTTCCAATATGGTAAAATTCTATAAACACACACTTGTCAAAAAACTAATTCAGGAAACAGATTGTCTCACATGTAGTTCTCCAATCCAGGAGGAAAGAACATCAAAAGACAATTCTGAGAGAAGCCTCAGAGAGAGTGTCGCAGCTGGGAGAGATTCCCCGCCTTCCAATCCTGCTGAGAACCCCAGCAATAACTGGGGAAATGTAAAACGAAGAATCCTGCTTCTGTGACAGCTTGACCGTCGCTGCACCGGACCAGACCGCAGCTGCAAGGATCACAAGGAGTGGAAATATCTACACGGTTTATGGTACTGTAGGAGCCTCTCAGAAATTCCTAACCCCACTTAAGCCGTTAAATGATGGTAAGATAAATGTCAAAGCTAAACATAAATAAATAAAACGAAAGGATGCAATGGGCCTGGTTTTCAGACACAACCAGCCTTTAGAGCCCAGCAATTCCGACCCTGCCAAAACATAGTAAGATCATCGAGCTAGTAAATAGAAAGCATCATCTCTCTGCCTCACCTCTAACTTTACAATTGGAGATGATGCTATTAGCCCAATAGTCAACGATGTCAACATCCCAACCAGACCAAACATTATTCTGACTTATAAGAATTGTAGTGAAAGGGTTAACTGGTGCTGTTTGTACATTGACTGTGATTGATTTCAGTCTCCATGGATACTAACTGTGTCATTGAAGGATTTCCCTCTTCTACTAGTAAGGGGCTTCCTTCAGCCTGTTATTCCATAGTATCAGCGGCAGCGTCATCCTCAAGATGATTGGACTCAGCAGCTACAAGAAAAGGGAGAGGAAGAGAATCTTAGAACAACAGACTGGAATGTTCCAGCAATGGATCAGAATGTGAGAGCATTAGACTGGAATGTTCCAACAATGGACAGTAGTTTGTCCTTGGGTCTATACTTGCTTTCTCAGGATTGGACATGGTTAGAGTTGCGGATACGAGACGTACTGATAATTATTCATGCAGGTTACTATCCTATCCTCGCTATTATTGGTGTTCCGGGTAAGCCTATTTCTGTCAATTCTGTTAGCGATGGTGAAGTTTATTGCTATTTCTGTTATTTATATTTAACAAATACATAACCTGTTATCTTCAGTTTCAGTCACAAATTCCACTTCATTTCTCTCAATTTCCGAATCCTCACTCATAAACATCTAAGAAGGAACAAGACTGTTCAGACCCTTGAGTTTTCCTTTTGTTCTGAACTGTTTTATGTCTCTATATTCTCTCTGTTATCAAACCTGTCTACACCCACCACTATAATATCCCCAGCCTCCAGCTCTGCCTCAATGCTATTGCAAAGTAGGCCATCATATGCCCCCTTGTTAACTTCAAATTTTACGGTTTCAGTTCTTTTCTGAACACTCTTTCAGTTATAAATATTTTAACTACAAATTTGTACATGTCTCTCCAGTTATTTCATAATAGTGACCACATATCAGAATAAGAATGTCACTGGCCGTTTTCTGACTCTCAAGGCATTGTTTCAAATTCTACCAGAACCAATGATAGAACTTAAATTCAGATGGCAACAATCGGAAAAAAACTCATTTTACAAACAGCAACCATAACCCATCATAATTTATTTCATTATTTCACAAATAGCCTTTGGTAAAGAAACAAAGTGTGACAAAAAAAAGGTCGGCTCCATATTGTCTTGAAAAATGGTCTCGCAGTCAATGGCAATTCGTGATGGATGACAAATGCTGCCCTTGCCAGTGATGCAGACATCTCGTGAAACAACAGAATTAAAGGTGAAATAAACCAAGGAACTGTGGATGGTGGAGATCTGAAATAAAATTCCCCAGCGTCTGAAAACATTGGAGAATCTCAGAAAGTATGGCAACCTCTGTCAGGAGAAAATAAGTTTGAATCTAGTGATCCTGTATCACAACTGAAAGCAACTGGGAAGTAATGCTATTTATATCAGGGATGGTCTGATACGTGAGGGCGGTGGGTAGATGAATGGATGCAGAAATGCCCAGCGAGGAAGAGAGAGAGAGATAGAGAGAGAGAAAAATGAAAAGCAAACGTAGGAACTGCTGATGATGAACCAGAAGGAAAATAACATGGGAGCTTATTCTAAAATTTCCCCTTTTCCCTATATTCCTGAATATCATGTGAACTTAGATGTGTCCCTGTTTACATTGAGTTATATTCCCTCTGTCTCTCTTCTCTGAGTGTGATGATCAACTCCATCGGCAATACTGGTGCTGCCCTTATAGTTGCTGAGAGACAAAGAAACGGAACATCACATTGTTAACTGAATTTTTTGAAGAAAGGAACTGTAACTGTAGGGCTGTGCAGAGATGTAACTTTTCTTTCTGCTAAGAACAGAAACATTTTCAACACTGAATGGGTGCACTGTTTGTGGTGGGATTTGACTTGCTCCAGTAATTACAGAGTAAAGAGACGTTCTGTGGACGCTTTTGATGGGTTTGTGTTATCAGCTGCTGCGTCTATTCAGAGAGACCCAAGGGTATGGTGACCCCACTCTGGACGAGATATGAGCACTGCGTTTACAGAGTGTTCTGGGTTCATGGTAATCACATGGAGTCATGGCTGCACAGAAGGGAAGCTCCGTACATAGAGAGGACCAGGGCACTGCATGTTCCTACCAGGAATTTCCAGGAACATTTGTCAAAGCTAGACAAATTCCAAGTGTAAAATGTGAAACCAGCTTCTTTCATAAATGAGGTGGTCACCGAGCTGGGTCCCCACCTTCAAACTCACACCAGGGACAGGACTGTGCTGACACTCACCATGAAGTGGATTGGATTGATTCTGGAACTTTCCAGGCAGGAGTGAGCGACATTCCGGAGTGTAGTCCTCCGATATCTCACAAGCTGATAGGAGCCACCTGCCTGCTGAGAGGAATACATTGGTTCTGTCTCCACAGAAGAAGGTGCAGAAACAAACTTCCAGAAATCCTAGGGAACAGGGGCCGTGGTGAAAATGAGAGGCTGCGCGAAATTGGAATTAATGAAGAGTATGTCTTTGAAAATCTAATCGAATTGAAGATTGGTATGTTGCTGCATCTGATGAGCTACATGCCCGAGTATTGAGGAGGTGGCAACAGAGCTAGTGAAAGAATTACTGACTATTCGTCAAAACTGGTTAGATCCTGGAAAGGATCCTGCAGACTGGAAAACAGCAATTGTAAACCTAAACATTTAAAACAGGACGGAGAGGGCAAACAGAAAACTAAGTAGCTTGATGTCAGCTGTGAGAAAAATATTGTATCCTTTTATAAGTAATGTGACAACTAGACACTTGCAAAATAATGATATGATTTGGTAGAGTCAGCCTAGATTCAGGAAAGGAAAGGAAAAGACAGTGCAAAGGAGTTTCACCAGACTGAACCCTGGCATGATGGTACCATGTGCAACAAGAATGAGACAGCGTGATGGTAACTATGTGGTTAACCTGTAGCACTGTGAGAGAACCAAGGTGAAACTTGACGGTTATGGACGGGCACACGTGTTGTCCCAAACAACCATTGAGAAGGTGATTCCCAGTAGTTTACGTGCCAGTGCATAGACCTCATTTCGCTTAACAGAGAGGTACAGGCACCGAATGAACTCTGAACATTGTAATTCACAGTTGTCGTGTGACCCTCCACTCAACGTTACAATTTCCATAATCCTGTCAGCACCAACAATACCTTTCTTCTGAAACAGTTAGCCATTCCCCACCAGCGTCTGAATTGCAGAGAGAAATAGGTCTGCTCTCTCAGCGATGGAAGATGCCTTTGAGAATGGTTAAAAAAAGCCTTCATTCCCACTGCCAGAAACGCATGCTAACATAACCCTGATGCACTGCGAATAATGAAGCCACGAGGAATACCATGGAATGGTCCATCTGTGCAGTTCCTGCTCCATTTGTTTGTTATGCTGAAGCATCTCTGACACTTTCCTATTCCTGTGTTAGTGAGTTGAGAAGCTGAATGGCCTCTTCCTGTTCCGTTGTAAGCGACTCCAGGTGTGAAATGGTCACTTTTTGATCCCGTGTAACTTGATGTGTGGGAATGAGCAGACTCCTTGTCTTCCTGTGTAATGGCAGGAGGGATTGAATGGGCTACCCCTCTTCTTGTCCAGTAGTCTTGATGGGCTGAATGACTTTGCCATATTCCTGTGAAGCCAGATTGAGGTGCTGAGTGACCTCCTCAGTTTACTGTGGAAATGTGCAGTGCTGTATCATGAGTGTTACCGACAGTTTAACAGCTTGAACGCTGTCTCAGTCTTGTTCCACATGGACATAGACTGCATTAGGATATCAAAGATGACGAAGATTTCTGAATATTGTGCATCATACAGTAAATATCCCCATTTCTGATCGATGTGGACTCAATGGGATGAATGGACTGCTTCCGCCCAGCAGGGATTCCCTGCTGACAAACTGGGGATGCCTGGGCTGAGGTAGCTACCCTGAGGATTTCCTGCAGAGATGTCCCATGGCTGAGATGATTGATGCCCACCGATGATAAACATGTTCCATTGTGCTGTGGATGACTCCAAACACTGGAGAGTTTGCAATGGTTTCTGATGAAGTGCAATTTTGCTCAAGCTCCTTGAAGTTAAATATTGCCTTGATGTCAGGACCAGTCGCTCTTTGCTAAGTCCTTATATTCACCTCTATTGTTCCTATCAATAGGTCATCGTGTAGGAGCAGGCAGTGATTTCTTCAAACAGGGGGTAGTGATTGTCGGAATTCTCTATTCCAGAGAGTCGAGGAGCTTTAGCAGTAAGTGGCCTCAAACTGCACCTGTCTAGCAAGTTGTCGGGTCAGAAGAGGAGCAGGGTTAGATGGTTCGACACTTCTATCGCTCATATTGATAGGTCATGGTGTAGGAGCAGGCAGTGACTTCTTCAAACAGAGAGTAATGAATGTCAGGAATTCTCTATTCCAGAGAGTCAGGGGAGCTATAGCAGTAAGTGGCCTCCAACTGTTTGTAGCAGATAGGATGGTCTGAATGGAACATCAGAAAAGGAGCAGGGTTAGATCGTTATACACGATGAACTTTCTCCACCAGGCACTAAAATTGTGACTGATCAGGTTATGTTCTCAGCCCCACTTTCCTGTCTGTATCCCATTATCTGTGAGTCACTTCTCTGTCAATTATTTAACTAACTCTGCTTTGGATAAATGTGAACAAAGAGGCACCACATATCTCTGGAGTAGAGACTTCCTACTCCAAAGGTCCTTTTACAATTTCTCCTAATCTCTCTTACAGTGTCATAAAACACAGAAAACTGTCCACATCAGACATCCCAATCTGATCTCATCCCATTTGCCAGCATTAGGCCCATATTCATCCAAATCCTTCCTATTAATATGTATATATCCAGATGCCTATTAAATGTTGTAACTGTACCAGCCTCCATCACTTTCTCTGAGAGCTCATTCCATACACACACCACAATCTGCATTAAAATTTTGTCCCTTTACGATCATTCCCCTCTCACGTTTAGCCTTTGTCCAATAGTTTAGGACTCCCCTATCCTGGAAAAAAGACCTTGGCTAATCACATTATCCATTTTCTTCATGATTTGATAAACCTCTATAATGTCACGTCTCAGCTTCTGATGCTCTAGAGTAAACGAGCCCCAAACTGTCCAGCATCTCCCTGTAGATCATCACTCCATGTCCGACAATATCCTTGTGAATCATTTCGGCATCCTCTCAAGTTTAACAGCATCCTACCTGTAGGAGAAAGTGAGGACTGCAGATGCTGGAGATCAGAGCTGAAAATGTGTTGCTGGAAAAGCGCAGCAGGTCAGGCAGCATCCAAGGAAAAGGAGAATCGACGTTTCAGGCATCAGCCCTTCTTCAGGAATGAGGTTAGTGTGTCCAGCAGGCTAAGATAAAAGGTAGGGAGGAGGTACTTGGGGGAGGGGCGTTGGGAATGCGATAGGTGGAGGGAAGTCAAGGTGAGGGTGATAGGCCGGAGTGGGGTGGGGGCGGAGAGGTCAGGAAGAAGATTGCAGGTTAAGAAGGCGGTGCTGAGTTCGAGGTATTTCCAAAACAGTTCCAAAACCGTACCACCCAGATGGCCTCCTTCTTCAAGAACCGCAAATTCCCTCCAGACGCAGTCAACGATGCCCTCCACCGCATCTCTTCCACTTCCCGCTGATCCGCCCTTGAGCCCCGCCCCTCCAACTGCCACCAGGACAGAACCCTACTGGTTCTCACCTACCACCCCACCAACCTCCATGTCCAACGTATCATCTGCTGTCATTTCCGCCACCTCCAAACGGACCCCACCACCAGGGACATATTTCCCTCCCCTCTCCTATCAGCGTTCCGAAAAGACCACTACCTCCGTGACTCCCTCGTCAGGTCCACACCCCTCACCAACCCAACCTCCACTCCCGGCACCTTCCCCTGCAACCGCAAGAAATGCAAAACTTGCGCCCACACCTCCCCCCTTACTTCCCTCCAAGGCCTCAAGGGACACTTCCATATCCGCCACAAATTCACCTGCATATCCACACAATTATCTATTGCATCCGCTGCACCCGATGTGGCCCCCTCTATATTGGGGAAACAGGCTGCCTACTTGTGGAACGTTTCAGAGAACACCTCTGGGACACCCGGACCAACGAACCCAACCACCCCGTAGCCCAACACTTCAACTCCCCCTCCCACCCCCACCAAGGACATACACGTCCTTGGACTCCTCCATCGCCAGACCATGGCAACACGACGGTTGAAGGAAAACCGCCTCATCTTCCGCCTGGGAACCCTCCAACCACAAGGGATGAACTCAGATTTCTCCAGTTTCCTCATTTCCCCTCCCCCCACCTTATCTCAGTCAAATCCCTCGAACTCAGCACCACCTTCCTAACCTGCAATCTTCTTCCTGACCTCTCCACCCCCAACCCACTCCGGCCTATCACCCTCATCTTGACCTCCCTCAACCTATCGCATTCCCAACACCCCTACCTCAATTCCCTCCTCCCTACCTTTTATCTTAGCCTGCTGGACACACTTTCCTCATTCCTGAAGAAGGGCTGATGCCCGAAACGTCGATTCTCCTGTTACTTGGATGCTGTTTGACCTGCTACGCTTTTCCAGCAACACATTTTCAGCATCCTACCTGTAGCAGAGCGAACTGAATTAAACACAATATTCTACATCTGGCCTCACCAACATCCTGCCCAGTTCCAACATGATCTTCCAACTCGCATACTCAATGAACTTATCAATAAAGGCAAGCATACCAAACCCCTCTTCACCACCCTGTCTACCTGTGACTCCACTTTCAAGGATCTTTGGGCCTGCACATTTTTGTTCAACAACATTCCCCAGGACCTCACCATTAATTGTATATATGTCCTGTCCTGTTTTACCTAAGCCAAATGCAACCATTTACATTGATCTAAATTTAACTCCATCTGTCACTCCTTGCTCCATTGGCCCATCTGATCGAGGTCCCATTGTACACTGATTTAAACCTTGCTGGCCACTGCACCTCCAATTTTAATGTCGTCTGTCAACATAATAAACAGGCGCGTATTCGCATTCAAATCATTTATATAAATAATGAAAAGCAGTGGATTCAGCTCTGCTCCTTGTGGCACGTCACGGGTCATATGCCTCCAGTCTGAAAAGCAGTCCTCTACCACCCTCTGTCCCCTACCTTCACTCTAATTTTATAGTCACTTGCCTAGCTTGCCTTGCATCTATTTATGACCTAACCTTACTAACTTGTCTGCCATGCGGAATCCTGTCGAATGCATTGCTGAAGTCTATATGGACTGCGTATACCACACTGCCATCACCAATCTTCTTTGTTACCTCAACACAAAATGCAGTCAACTTTGTTAGAAATGAGTTCCCATGCACAAAGCCATTATGACTATCCTTCTTCAGGTGTTCCATTTGCAAATACATCTAAATCCTTACCCTCTCAATGCTCTCCAACAACATGGCCACCAATGACGTCAGGCTCACTGATCAATAGTTCAGGACAATATTCCCCTTCCTTGTCCCACACTTCCGCTGCTCACTTCAAATGTTAATGAAACCGGGTTGGTGATATGACCAACAATATAGGTCTCAGAGTGCATGAGGTTTAGGAACAAGTCAGGCAGGATTCTTTAATCTGCTAAAATTAACAAGTTTATAATCGAAAGAAGGTTACTCAAACTACAACAGAAAGCTGAATGACAAACGATTTGAATATTGCAAATCTGTGCGTCGATGTTTCTCTCTCTAAAAATACTAACGCATGCACAGGTTTGATGACAAACTGAAAAATATAATCTCTGCAGAAAGTTAACTTGAAAGAACTGTCCCCAAATATTAATTGTGCTCATTACGAAAGGAAACATGAGGGATTGTTCCAAATATCATTCAGCTTATTCTACTCTTACAAGCTACTACAATGTGATTACTTCCTGGAACAGGAGGATTTAGCTGACTTCCCTTTACATCAGGTAGTGGGGCGATTCCAATGAATCCTCGACAGGAATCCTCCATGAGTGGTAAAGATGGCTGAGGAGTTTTCAGCTCACACACATTGCTGGGAAGAGGAACACAGAGAGAGAGGGAGGAACAGGTTATTCCTTCTCAGGAAGGTTACATTTTCTCCCTCCCTGAGCCGAATCACACAATGACGTTATTCTACCCCAAGCTGGACAAACTGAGGTCTATTTGAACAGTGACTGAACTGTACGACTCCATCACAGTCCCTGATCCATGTCGGAACATCACTGCCGCTGTTGAACACCCAACCATTTCTTTCGGAACAAATAGCGCCACGAGATTTAAAGATGTGTTTATATGTTCCCGTATACTTTTATAATACAACTTGCATATCTTCACAATATCTGCATTTAAATGAAAGCATCTTATTCTTAATTTAGCTCCAGGTCTTATTCTCCCATAGAAGTTAAAATATCAATCAGGTATTCACCAGCTCAAAATCTTATATGGTCAATAAGAACATTTCTCATTCTCAGGCCTAAGCTTCAAATCGTATGTAACACAATGCCTTCATGGCATGAACGAGTGAAGAGAAACATCTTTGAAAAGTTTCAAAAACACTTTGTTTTTCACTTCAGTGGAATTACAACCACACACAGTACATCAGATGCTGACTCAACATCGGCCTGTACAGATGCAGTAAAGCATCATTTAGATCAGACACTATACTCTTTATCAAGAAAAAAGTATCACTTAATTTTATTTCCAAATCACGTGCTGCATCTACAGACTAAGTTGTTGCGCTTTATTGACCAGGACACGCAAGTCCCTTTGTACCACCGAGTTTTGCATTCTGCCTCCAGTTACATAATATAATGTTGTTTCATGATTTGTACAAAACACAAACTTCCCATCACCCACATCGTACTTTTTTTTTTGCTGAAGGTTTGCTCACAACCCTCCCATGTCTGGATCCCATTGCAGACACTGTGTCTCCACTTGACATCTTATTAAATGACTATCCTGGTGTGAGGGCAAATTGAGCTCCAATCCATTCGGCCCCATAATCCAAATCATCATTCTAGATTGTAAACCGTTGATAAACTCACACTGATTCCCGAGGAATTTCACTAGTGACAGCTTTCCAATCAGAAAATAAGTAATTATCTCTATTCTGTGTTTCCTGGTAGCTGACCGAGACTCCCTGTTCCTGTGTAGCAGCCTAGAAATGCTGCATGGCCTCCTGCTATGCTGTGTAGCTGGTTGTCGATTTATTTCTGCTCTCAGAGATCCTCCCTCCGGCCATTTGTTGTCAGATAATCAGGTGGAGTTCATACTATAAATGTTCCTGATCCCTGAGAGTATACAAGATGAGCACAGAATATAGACTAACATTTGACTGATCAGGTTATGTTCTCAGCCCCACTTTTCAGTCTGTATCCCATTATCTGTGACTCACTTCTCTGTCAAATATTTAACTAACTCTGCTTTGGATAAATGTGAACAAAGAGGCACCACATACCTCTGGAGAAGAGAATTCCCACTGAAATGGTCCTTTTAGAATTTCTCCTCATCTCCCTTACAGTGTCATCAGCACGGAGACCTGTCCACATAACTCAGACGTCCTAATCTGATCTAGTCGTATTTGCCAGCATTAGGCACATATTCCTCTAAATCCTTCCTATTAGTATGCATCTCCAGATGCCTTTTAAATCTTGTAACTGTACCAACCTTCATTACTTTCTCTGAGAGCTCATTCCATAAACACTACAAAACCTGTGTGAAAACATTGACCCTTTGCTATCTTTCTCCTCTCACCTTAAGCCTTTGTCCTGTAGCTTTGGAGTCGCCTAACGTGGGAAAAAAATACCTTGGCTATTCAGATTATCCATGTTCCACATGATTTTATAAACCTCTATCATGTCATGCCTCAGCCTCCAATGCTCCAGAGTAAACAAGCCCCAGTCTGTCCAGTCTCTCCCTGTAGCCTAATCTCTCCATGCCCAGCAATATCCTTGTACATCTTTTCTGCACCCTCTCAAGTTTAACAACATTCTACCTGTAGCAGAGTGAAATGAATTAACACAGTATTCTAAATCTGGCCTCACCAACATCCTGCCCAGTCGCAACGTGATCTCCCAGTTCACATGCTCAATGTACTGATCAATAAAGGCAAGCAAACCAAAACCCACCTTCACCACCCTGTCTCCCTGTGACTCAATTTCAAGGATCTATGATCCTGCGCCCTTTTGTTCAACAGCATTCCCCAGGACCTCACCATTAATTGTATATGTTCTACCCTATTTTACCTTACCAAATGCAATACTTCACATTTGTCTAAATTTAACTCCATCTGTCACTCCTTGGCCCATTGCCCCATCTGATCAAGGTCTCATTGTGCTCTGAGGTAAAACTTGCTGGCCATTGCACCTCCAATTTTAATGTCATGTGTAAACATAATAAACAGGCAAATATTCATATTCAAATCATTCACATAAATCAAGAAAAGCTGCGGATTCAGCACGGCTCCTTGTGGCACATCACTGGTCATGGACCTCCAGTCTGAAAAGCAGTCCTTTGCCACCCTCTGTCTCCTACCTTCACTCTAATTTTGTCGTCAATTGCTAGCTTATCTTGGATATATTTATGACCTAACCTTACTAACTTGTCTGCTATGTGAGATCCTGTCGACTGCCTTGCTGAATCTATATGGACAGCGTCTGCCACACTGTCATCATCAATCTTCTTTGTCACCTCTTCACAAAATGCAATCAACTTTGTTAGAAATGATTTCCCATGCACAAGGCCATGTTGACTATCCTTTATCAGTTGTGGCATTTGCAAATACATGCAAATACTGCCCCTCTCAATGCTCTCCAACAATGTGGCCAAAAATGACGTCAGGCTCACTGATCTATAGTTCAGGTCACTATTCCATTTCCTCGTCCAACGCTTCCGCTGCTCAGTGCAAATGTTAATGTAACCGGGTTGGTGATATGATCAATAATATAGGTCTCAGACTGTGTGAGGATAAGGAACGAGTCAGGCAGGATTATTTAATCTACTAAAATTAATAAATTTATGACGGAAACAAAGTTACTCAAACTGGGATGGAAAGATGAATGACAAATACATTGACTATTGCAAATCTGTGCGCCGATGTTTCCCTCTATAAAAATACTGTCACATGTACACGTTTGATGAAAAACTGAAAAAATATAATCTCTGCAGAGCATTTACTTGAAAGAACTGATCCCAAATATTAATTGAACTCATGACGAAAGGAAACATGAGTGATAGTTCCAAACATCATTCAGCTTATGAAGCTACTCTGCTCTTACAAGCTACTGGTAATGGGATCACTCCCTGGACCAGGTGGATTTAGTTGGATTGCCTTTACTTCAGGCAGTGGGGTGATTCCAATCCTTCCTTGACAGGAATCCTCCATGAGTGGTAAAGATGACTGAGGTGTTTCCAGATTTTGTGAGAAGACTTGTAGCTCGGGTGCTCGTTGTTGTGGTTCTGTTCTCCGAGCTGGGAATTTGTGTTGCAGACGTCTCGTCCCCTGTCTAGGTGACATCCTCAGTGCTTGGGAGCCTCATGTGAAGCGCTTCTGTGGTCTTTACTCCGGCATTTGTCGTGGTTTGTCTCTGCCACTTCCGGTTGTCAGTTCCAGCTGTCTGCTGCAGTAGGTCCAAGTCGATGTGCTTATTGATTGAATCTGTGGATGAGTGCCATGCCTCTAGGAATTCCCTAGCTGTTCTCTGTTTGGCTTGTCCTATAATAGTAGTGTTGTCCCAGTCGAATTCATGTTGTTTGTCATCTGCGTGTGTGGCTACTAAGGATAGCTGGTCGTGTCGTTTCGTAACTAGTTGGTATTCATGGTTGCGAATCGTTAGCTGTCTTCCTGTTTGCCCTATGTAGTATTTTGTGCAGTCTTTGCATGGGATTATGTACACTACATTGGTTTTCCTCATGCTGGGTATGGGTCCTCCGATCTGGTGAGTTGTTGTCTGAGAGTAGCTGTTGGTTTGTGTGCTGTTATGAGTCCTAGTGGTCGCAGTAGTCTGGCTGTCATTTCGAAAATGCTCTTGATGTATGGTTTTCAGCTCCCACACATTGCTGGGATGTGGAACACACAGAGAGAGAGAGAGAGAGAGAGAGAGAGAGAGACGGAGCAACAGGCTGTTCCTTCTCAGGAAGGATGCATTTTCTCCCTCTCTGAGTTGAATCACACAATAACGTTATCCGGACCCAAACTGGACCAAATGAAGTCTGTTTGAACAGTGTCTGTACTGTACTTCTCCAGCACATTCCCTGCTCCATGTAGATACATCATTGTTGCTGTTGGACACCCAGCCATTTCGTTTGGAACAAATAACGCCATTAGTTTCGATGATGTGTTTATATGTTCCCGTATACTTTTATAATACAACTTTTAATATCTTCACAATATCTGCATTTCAATGAATGCATCGTATTCTTAAATTAGCTCCCCAGTCTTATTCTCCAAGGGAAGATAAAATATTCATCAGGTATTCAACAGCTCAAAATCTTATGTGGTTAATAGGGACGTTTCTCCTTCTCAGTCCTAAACTTTTAAACGCACATAACATAATGCTTTCATCGTAAGAACTAACAAAGAGAAACACCTTTGAAACATTTCAAAAGCAATTTGTTTTTCACTTCAGTGGAATTACAACCATGGACAGTACGTCAGATGTGGTCTCAGCAACGGCCTGTACAGATGCAGTAAATCATCCTTAAGATCAGCACCAATACTGTTTGCAAGAAAGTATCATTGCATTTAATTTTCAAATCAGGTGCTGCCTGTACAGATTAACTTCATGCGATTTATGTACCAGGACGCACGAATCCCTTTGTCCCACGGAAGTTCTGCATTCTGCCTCCAGTTATATAATTTACGGTTGTTTTATGCTTCCTCCCAAACACAAGGTTCTCACCACCCATATTGTACTGCTATTTTTTTTGGCGAAGATTTACTCACTGCCTTCCCCTGTCTGTATTCCATTTCAGACGTTCTGCCTCCACATGAAATCTTGTTGAATGACTATCCTGGTGTATGAGCAAGCTGAGCTCCAATCTTTCAGCCCCTTCTTCCAAATCATTAACCTAGATTGTAAACTATTGATGACCTCACAATGATTCCTGAGGAATTCCACTTGTAGCATTCCAACCTGAAAATAAGTAATTATCTCGACTCGGTATTTCCTAGTAGCGGACCAGGGCTCTCTTGTTCCTGTTTAATAGCCTAGAAAGGTTGCATGGCTTCTGCGACACTGTGTTGCTGATAGTCGATTTGTTTCTGACCTCAGCGATCCTCCACTCAGGCCATTTGTTGTCAGATGATCAGGTGGATTTCGTACCGTCAATGATCCTGATCCCTGAGATTTTAAAAGATGAGCACAGAATATAGACTAACATTTGGGGGAATCGCTATCTTTCTGATGAAACGATAGAACCATCTGCAATGTCAGTCATGTGCTCAATTTTGACCTTCCGACAGTGAGGAGGTTGCAGAGTTCCTGTTAGCCTGATGAACATTGGTCCCCTTAACAACACAACCAATAATGTCCATCATTAATTTCATTTTTGGCTGTTGTGTTGAAAGATTGATGCATTCACTACACATTAAAATAAGCGATTGTCTTTGAGAGGTGACCTTATAGGGGTTTATAAAATCATTAGGGGCATGAATAGGATAAATAGACAAGCTATCTTCCCTGTCGTAAGGGAGTCCAGAACTAGACAAAATAGGTTTAGGGTGAGAGGAGAAAGATATAAAAGAGACCTAACGGGCAACTTTTCCATGCAGAGAATGGTACGTGTATGAAATGATTCACCAGACGAAGTGGTGGAGGCTGGTACAACTGCAACATTTGAAAGGCATCTGTATGGGAATATGAATAGGAGGGGTTTGGACGGATATGGCAATATGGGACTAGTTTGGGTTGGGATAGGTCTGTTTCCATGCTGTACATCTCTAGGACTCTATGACTCTATGGCCCAGTCTTCACTGTTCCCTGGGGAAGAGAATACCACAGACAGTACAACTCTAAGGAGATAGGAACATCCTTATCTGAATCTTAAATGGGGAAACGTTAAAATGTAAAAGTGTATGAACCTCACAGCAAGTCAGCTTCACCTTTTTAAAAATGAGGATACAACCAATAGGAAAGGCATAGACCATTCAGCCACTCAAACCTATTAACATTCCCATTGGCTCTGTTCAGTAAAGTATTTTTCAAACTCAGCCTCTACTACTCCCTTGGTTAGACATTTCAGACAGCATAAAACATAGTGCGTATGATATTGGGCAGAACTAGACTGTTTGGTCCACCACGTCTGATCTGCTGTTCAATCATGGCTGACATATTACTCAACAAAATTATACCGCCTTCTCACCTCTATCTTGATCCCCTTATCAATCAGAATATATCTATCTCTGTCCTAAAGACAGAACTGTGTCTGTTTCTCTATGTCTGTATGCATATGTGTGTTTCAGCTTATTGGCAAGAGGCAGAGGGTGGTGGAGGAAAGTTGACTTTTGGACTGGAGGCCTGTGACCATGGGCGTTCCACAGGGATTGGTGCTGGATCCACTTTTATATCAATGATTTAGATGAGAATTATACAAAGTATGGTGAACAAGTTTACAGATGACAACAAGATTAGTTATATAGTGGAAGGTGAAGAAGGTTACATAAGGTTACAATGAGATCAGGTTCAATTGGGTCAATGAATCATAGAAATGTACAGCACAGTAACGGACGCTTTCGTCAAACTCATTCATGCCAACCAGATGTCGTAAGTTAACTTAGCTTCATTTTCCAGCATTGTTACCATATCCCTCCTAACCCTTCCAATTCATGTCCCCATCCGGATGCGTTTTAAATGTTGTAATTGAACTATCTTCCACCACTTCGTCTTGCAGCTTGTTGCATAAACATACCACCTTCTGTGTGAAAATGGTCCCCTTAGGTCCCTTGTATAGCTTGTCCAACTCATCTTAAATCTATGTCCCCTAGTTTTGGACTTCCCTACACTGGGGTAAAGACCCTGACTATTCACCCTATCCAAGGTCTTCATGATTTTATAAACATCTAGAATGTGCAATTTTGACCCCAATCAACACGAATGGCTGTGCTTTCAGTAAACCTGGGTCTATGTTCTGAAATTCAATACTGACTCTGTTTCCTTCTTCATCACATCACAATTGTAAAATCACTTTAACAACTTGTTCAGCCACATTATGAAACACCTCTGTGGGATTTGAATCTAAACTTCTGGGCTCAGAGGAAGACATTCTAACACCATTTGGCAATAATCTCTGAAGCTGCAACATTGTTCTCATGTGTGTTTGTTCATCATGCAGTTTTCAAATTCTGTGACATACTTCCTTGAGAGACAGGACTTGATTCCAGGCATTCTGGTCCAGAGTGAGAGACACTAACATGCAAGTTCAGGTATTGGAATACAACCCAGAGCTCTGGCTCAGAGGCATAGGCATTACCCACTGTACAAGTCTGAAGCCATGCCCAGATTTTGGGTCACATTTTAAATGTCAACTTTCAGCTCAGTGTGGATTCATTAAAATTTGGTTAACTTTACTGAATTACACAGGTAAATGAATTACATTTTTATACAGGTGAAAAATACTCACTTCAACTCTAGGATGTTGAGCTTATGTGCACTGCCTTCGAGATAAACTATGATGATCTTTAATTGCTGGGCTATGATTTCCACCTAAAGTGGCTATTATCTGACATCTGCAATATGAGGGGGAAAGCATCCTGCAGACACACTCTGCAATATAAAGGATCTGGAACAGATATTTATTACTGAACACCAGAGACGAAGAAAGAGCATACTTTCTGGATCAAAAACACCAATCACTCTTTCCCACCTCGAACGTGCGTCTGCTCTCTTCTTAAAACAATGAAGGAAACCAAGGCACCTGATTACTGTTCAGCCTTTCTTCCCCAGCGCTATCAATCACTGGGCTGAGTGTCAGCTGGGGTTTAATTTCAATAAATACAATGTATCACAATTTAGGAAAACAAACAAGGAGAGGACACCTACAATTAAATGTCGGGACATTGGTAGTATTGTAGAACAGAGAGATCTCGGGTTCTTTTTTTTTGAGTTTGTACCATGTGTTGGCAAGGTGGTTATAAAGGCGTTTGGTTTGCTAGCCTTCATTGCTCAGACCTTTGAGTACAGGAGCTGGAACATTATCTTCAGGTTGCACTGGACATTCGTGCGGTCTCTCCTGAAGTACTGTGTAGTTCTGGTCACCCAGTTACATTGAGGATATTATTAAACCGGTGAGGGTTCAGAAAGGATTCATCAGTCTGTTGCTGCGAATGGACTGTTTAGGTTATAAGGACAGGCTCGTTGGACTGGGACCTTTGTCACTGCAGCGTAGAAGGTTGAGGCAGTATCAACCTTGTAGAGATTTATAACACAATGAGGGTTATAGATAATATTGAATGGAAGGTGCCCTTTCCTTCGGGAGGTGGATTTCAAGACTAGGGGTAATTTTAAGATGACGAGAGAAAGGTTTACTGAAGACAAAGTGTCATAGAGCTACCCAGCTCTACCCAACCTGTCCCTGCCAAACAGATGTCCTACATTAATGTAGTTCCATTTGCCAGTATTTGGCCCATATCCCCCTAAACACTTCCTATTCATGTGCCTGTCCAAATGCCTATTAAATGTTGTAATTGTCCCAGCCTGCACAACTTCCTCTGGCAGCTCGTTACGTACAAATCACCCTCTCTTTGAAAACGTTGACCCTTAGATCCCTTTTAAGTATTGCCCCTCTGACCTTCAACATATATCCTCTAGCTTTGGAACATGCTGCCCTGGTTAAAGACCTTGGCTATTCACACTACCCATTCCACTTGCAAGTATACAAACATCTATGATCACAATTCAATCACTGATGCTTCAGGGAAAATAATTCAGGCACATTCAGCCTCTCCATAAATCTCAAAAAATCCAACCCTGGCAATATCTTTGTAAATCTTTTCTGAATTCTTTTATGTTTCACACTTCCTTCCTCGAAGAGCGAGACCATAATTGTACAAAGTATTCAATAGTGGTCTAAACAATGTCCTACACAGCCGCAATATGACCTTCCAACTCCTACATTCAATGCATTGTCCAACAACGACAAGGATATCAAACACCTTCTTCACTATCCTGTATACCTGCGACTCCACTTTCAAATTATTATGAACCTGCACTCCAAGGTCACTTTGTTTAGCAACACTCCTCAGGGAATTAACATTAAATGTATAAGCCTGGCCTTGATTTTCCTTTCCAAAATGCAGCACTTCACATTTATCTAAATTAAACTCCATCTCTAACTCGTTTTCTCTGTCCACTGCACCTTCAATTTTCGTGTCAAATATGAACTTACTAACCATACGTCTGGTGGTCACATTCAAATCATTTATGTCAATGATGGATAGTAGTGGACCCAGCAACAATATTTGTGGCACACCACTGGTCACAGGGCTCCAGTCTGAAAAACAATCCTCCACCACCACCCTCAAAGGTATTCTACCTTTGAGTCAGGTCTGTATCCAAATGGCTAGTTCTCCCTGTATTCCATGAGATCTCACCATGCTAACCAGTCTTCCATGGGGAACCTTGTCGAATGCCTTGCTGAAGTCATTATGGATCACCTCCACTGCTCTGACTTCATCAATGTTTTTTGTTACTTTTTCAAGAAGAAAGTAATCAAGTTCGTAAGACAGGATTTCCCATGCGCAAAGTCATGTTGACTTTCCCCTTCCGTCCTTGTCTTTCCAACTACATGCAAATCCTGTCGTTAGGATTCTCTCCAACAACTTGCCCAACACCAATGTCAGGCTCACTGGTCTATTGTTTCTTGGTATTTCCTTGCCAATTTGTTTAATAATAGCACCACGTTAGTCAGCCTCATGTCTTCCAGTACCTCACCTGTAGATATTGATGATAAGAACATCTCATCAAGATTTCTAACAATCACTTCCCGAGCCACCCACAGAATTTTTGTGTATAGTTGATTAGGATCGATGAAGTGCATCGTGATTAAACATCATTTAGTTCGTGCATGGTATAAACGTCCTCAGAAGTGATAGATGTGGGTAAAGTTAAAATGTTTAAAATACATTTTATTAAGTAAAAGAATAAAAGAAGGATCGGAAAAATATGATCCAAGCGCAGGAACGTGGGAATAGTTGAGTTTGAGATTATTGTTAGCATTGAGTGTCTGGGATGATAGGTCTGTTTTCAAACCTCCTGTATAACTCTTTGTTTCCATGTGCCTTTGTATGTCCAAGTCTGTATCTGCATATTTCTGTCTGCACTTGATGATTTGTGTGTGTCTGTATGTGTAGCTATGTGTAAATATCTCCCTGTGTGTTCCTGTGTTTGTGTGTTTATGCATGTTTGTATCTCTATCTCTGCATCTATGTGCAATGGGAACTTTTTTGGGGGTGCATCATTGAATGAGGTTCAAAACCTCCCTTCCTCCCTCTCCCTCTCCCTCTGTCTCTGCTTCTTTTGCTGAAAGTGATATAATACCATGCTCTGCTGGTGCGTTTTAGGACTTTTCAATCCTTTCTTACATGTAAGATTATTTGTAAGGTTAAGTCACTAAACATTACATTTTACAGGATGTGTGTGTTTGTCTGTGTGTGTCAATGTGCGCATGTCTCTGTGTAGGTCTTTGCATTTGTGTGTCTGTGTGTGTGCAGCTGTGTGTATGTATGTGCGTCTGTGTGTTAGTGAGTGTCCATGATCTGTCTGTGCACGTGCCTGTGTCTGTGTATATCTGTGTGCGTGCATGTGTGTGGGGAATCTGGGTGTCTGCGTATGGGAGGTTGTGATATCTGTCTGTTTGAGTGCCTGTGTGCGTGTCTGTGTGTGTGTGCGTGCCTGTGCGATGTTTTGTATGTGTGTCTTTTCTGTGTGTTATATGTCAATGCATGTGTGCCTCTGTCTGTGTGCCAGTGTGTATGTCTATCTCTGTGTGTATGTGTGTGCCTGTATGTGTGTGCACGTATGTGTTTCTCTGTGTCTATGTGTATGTATGTGTGTCTATGTGTGTTTGTTGTGTGTATCTGCATCTGTGTTAGTGTGTGTCTGCGTGAGTGTATATATCTGTTTGTATGTGTCAGTGTTAGCATACAGTGCATGTGTGGGGAATGTGGGCGTGTATGTGACTGTTTCAGCATGTCTGTGTGTTTGTGTTTGTGTGTGTGTGTGTGTGTGCGCCTGTATACAAACCACCACACACCACACAGGCACGCACACGCACACAGAGTCATACACACACACAAACAGATGAAACAACCACCCATACACAGACAGCCTCCATTTTGCCAGAGCAGCGAAGAGAGAAGAAGGAGAAAAGCGAAGGCTGCCAGGAAGGTAAGAGCTTAATATATATTTGGGCAGTGGAGAAACCCGAGATACTGCATGTGCTATATATCTCTCCTGCCCCCCTCCCCTCCTCTAACCAGAAGAAAAAGACGCTGTAAGGTAAGGCTTTTATTTCTTATCTTTCCCTTTTCCTTTATTTAAGTGCATTGTCTAGTTTCAGTTAGTTCATATAAAGCTAAGCTAGTAACTGCTGGGGACATCAGACCCGTTGCATGTGCCTCTTGCTTGATGTGGGAGCTTAGGAACGTGTATGACATTCCTGACTCTTCTACTTGCAGCAAGTGCGTCAGCTGCAGCTGTTGTTTGACCGCATGATGGCTCTGGAGCTGTGGATGGACTCACTGTGGAGCATCCTCGATGCTGAGCAGGGACTGGATAGCACGGTTCGTGAACTGGTCACACTGCAGTTAGAGTTGTTGATGGAGAGAATGAATGGGTGACCAAAAGACAGAAAAAATGTAGGAAGGCAGTGCAGGTGTCCCCTGCGGTCATCTCCCTCCAAAACAGGTATACCATTTTGGATACTGTTGGAGGAGATGGCTCACGGGGAGGGTAGCAGTTGCCAGGATCATGGCACCATGGCCGGCACTGCTATTCAGAAGGGAGGGAAAAAGACTCGTTGGGCCATCGTCACAGGGGATCCTTTTGTGAGGGGAGTAGATAGGCGATTCTGTGGCCAAAAACTGGACTCCCGGATGGGATGTTGCCTTCCAGGCGCTCGGGTCAGGGATGTCAACGATTGGCTGCAGAGCATTCTAAAAGGGGAGGGTGAACAGCTCGTTGCCTTGGTACATGTAGGCACCAACAATATAAGTAGAAAGCGAGATGAGGTCCTGAAAGAAGATTTCAGGAAGCTAGGAGAGAAGTTAAAGAGGAGAACTTCAAAGCTTGTGATTATGGGATTGCTACAAGTGCCACGTGCTCGCCAGTGCAGAAATGAAAAAAATAGGCGGGATGAACACGTGGCTTGAGAGATGGTGTCGGAGGGAGCGGTTCAGATTTTTTGGACATTGGGTCCAGTTCTGGGAAAGGTGGGATTAATAAAAAAGGGACTGTCTACATCTGAAACAGACTGGAACCAATGTCCTTGGGGGAGATTTTGCTCCTACTGTTGGGGAGTTTTTAAACTAATGCGGCAGGGGACTGGGAACCAGAAGAGAAAACAAGTAGGCAGCGAGGTGGAGACTGGAGACTGTAAGAATTATGAAGATAACATTAATAAAGGGAAGAGTAGGCAGAGAGCAGGTGAGTGCAATCGAATTGGTGGCCTGAAATGCATCTACTTTAATGCAAGGAGTATAGTATGTAAGACACATGAACTTAGGGGTAGGATTAGTGCCTGGGAGTATGACATTATTACCATCACAGAGATTTTGTTGAAGGAAGGGCATGATGATTGGAGAATAAGTGTCCCAGGATATAGACGCTTCAGACAGCACAGGGAGGAAAGTAAAAGAGGAAGTAGAGTTGCATTGCTGGTCAAGGACGATACCACGGCTGTGATAAAGGAGGACACTATAGTGGTCTTGGGTAGTAAGGCATTATGGATGGAGCTGAGAAATAAGAAGGGTGCAGTTACACTGTTGGGACTGCATTACAGACCTCCCAACAGTGAGCTTGAGGAAGAAGAACAAACAGGCAAACAGATTATGAATAGATGTAGAGGCAATAGGGTAGTGGTGATGGGAGATTTTAATTTTCCCAACGTTGACTGGGATACACTTAGAATCAGCGGTCTGGATGGAGTACAATTTATACGAAACGTCCAGGAGACTTGTCTAGAGCAGTATTTCAATAGTCCAACGAGGGAAGGGGCCATATTGGACCTAATACCGGGAACGAGCCACGACAAGTGGTAGATTTCTTGTCTACCACTTGTAGACGGTGGGGGATTTCTTTTGGAACAGTGACCACAATTCTGTAAGTTTTAGAATACTTGTAGATAAAGAAGAGAGTGGTTATCAGGGAAGGGTACTAAACTGGACCAAAGCCAACTATATCAAAATTAGGCAAGAGCTGGGAAATGTGGATTGGGGGCAGCTATTTGAAGGGAATTCCACATTTGAGATGTGGGAGGCTTTCAAAGATAGGCTAAAGATAGTATAGGATAGGCATGTCCCGTTGAAAGCAAAGGATAGGAAGGGGAAGATTCGTGAACCGTGGATGACAGCAGAAATTGTACGACGATCCAAGAGGAAAAGGGAAGCGTACATAAGATCTAGGAAGCTGAGAACAGAACGGGTCCTGGAGGAATATTGGAAGAGTCGGACAAGTCCTAAAGAAGGAATCAAGCGGCGCAAAGGGGTAATGAAATAGCTTTACCCAGCAGAATTATGGAAAATCCCAAAGAATTTTATTCTTATATAAGAAACAAGTGGGTAACTAGCGAAACGATTGGTCCACTAAAATACAACGAAGGAAGGCTGTGTGCCGAACCGGAGAGTGTTCACTGAGGAGAGGAACATGATGAATCTTGAGATTAGACATAGACTTTTGATTAGTCTGGATCACGTTGGCATAAAGAGGGAAGATATGTTGTGTATGGTAGAGGCTATTAAGTTGGACAAATCCCCAGGACCGGATGGGATCTGTCCCAAGATGTTGAGGGAGGCGAGAGAGGAAATAGCTGGGGCCCAGAAAGATATCTTTGTGGCATCCTTAAATACTGGCGAGGTGCCAGAGGACAGGAGGGTAGCTTATGTTGTCCCCCTGTATAAGAAGGGTAGTGGGTATATTCCGCATAACTACAGACCAGTGAGCCTGACGTCAGTGGCGGGGAATGTGCTGTAGAGAAAACTAAGAGATATGATCTATTTATATTTCGAAAAGAATGAGCTTATCAGTGATAGGCAACATAGTTTTGTGCGGGGAACATCGTGCTTTACCAACTTAATAGATTTCTTCGAGTAAGTAACCAAGTTGTTAGATGTAGGAAGCGCTGTTGATGTCATATACATAGACTTTAGTAAGGCGTTTGATAAAGTTCCCTATTGTAGACTAATGGAGAAAGTGAAGACACATGGTGTGCAGCTAGGCGGATAAAGAACTGGTTGAGCAACAGGAGATAGAGAATAGTAGTTGAAGGGAGTTTCTTGAAATGGAGAAAGGTGACCAGCGGTGTTCCAAATGGGATCAGTGCTGGGACCCTGTTGTTTGTAATATACATAAATGATCTAGGAGAGGGCACCATTGGTATGATCAGCAAGTTTGCAGATGACACAGAGATTGGTGGAGTAGCAGAAAGAATAAGGGATTGTTGGGGAATACAGGAGAATATAGACAGACTGGTGAGTTGGGTGGAAAAGTGGCAGATAAAGTTCAATCCAGATAAATGTGAGATGATGCATTTAGGCAAGTCTAGTTCTAGAGCAAATTATACAATGAATGGAAGAGCCATGGGAAAAATTGATGAGCAGAGAGATCTGGGAGTGCAGGTCCATTGTACCCTGAAGGTTGCTGCATAGGCGGATAGAGTGGTCAAGAAAGCATATAGTATGCTTGCCTTCATTGGACCGGATCTTGAGTATAAGAGCTGGCAAGTCATGTTAAAATTGTACAAACATTGGTTCGGCCGCATTTAGAATATTGTGTACAGTTCTGGTCGCCACATTACCAAAAGGATGTGGGCGCTTTAGAGAGGGTGCAGATAAGGTTTACGAGGGTACTGCCTGGCGGGAGGTGTTAGCTATGAAGAGAGTTTGAGTAGGATAGTCTTATTTTCACTAGAAAAAAGAAGAGTGAGGGGGGACCTGATTGATGTTTACAAAATCGTCAAGGGTAGAGACAGGCTGGATAGAGACAAGCTTTTTTTCCAGGGTGAAGGCATTCAATAAACAGAGATCACACTTTCAATATGAGAGGTGGAAATTTTAAGTGGGTTACACCCGGCAAGTACTTCACACAGAGGGTGGTGGGCATGTGGAACTCATTGCCAGCAGAGGTGGTAGAGGCAGGCACGGTAGATTCAGTTAAGATGCGTCTGGACAGATGCATGATTTGGTGGGGAGCACAGGGATACTAATGCTTAGGAATTGACCGACAGGTTTGGAGAGTACATTTGGATCAGCTCGGGTTTGAAGGGCCGAAGGGATTGTTCCTGGGCTGTAAATTGTCTTTGTTCTTTGGATGTTTACAAAGGGAGTGTGGGTATCTGTGTATGTGGAGGGGGAGGGTGAATGTCTTCGTAGGTGGGAAGTCTGTGCGTTTGTGCATGTGTTGGTATGTGTATTTGTCTTTCTGTCTGTCTATGTGTGAGTGTGTCTGTCTGTGTGTGTGTTTCTGCGCCTGTGTGTGTCTGTATTGAAAGAGTGTGGTGCTGAAAAACTGCAACCATTCAGGCAGAATCCAAGGAGCAGGAGAGTTGAAATATAGCGCATAATCCCTTAATTAGGAATGAGGTTTGTTGGCCAAGGGGGCTGAGGGATAAATGTGAGGGGGTGGTGCTGGGGGGAACGGAGCTGGGAAGGCGATTGTTAAATGAAGATGGGTTGAAGGTGATCAGTTGGACCGGAGGGTGGAGTGGATAGGTGGGCTGGAAAATGGACAGGTAGTACAGTTCAAGAGGGAGGTACCGAGTTGAAAGGTTGCATCTGGAATAAGGTGGGGCGGGGGGGGGAAGTGAGGAAACTGTTGAAATCTGGCTGTGTGTGTTGTGTGTGTGCGAGCATGCGTGTATGTGTGTCGGTCGGTGTGTGTACGTCTCTGTATGTCTGTTTGTGCGTCTGTGTATCTCTCTGCACCTGGGTGTGTGTGGGTGTGTCTTTGTGGGAGTGGGATTTCTGTCAGTATGTGTGTGTGTGTGTGTGTGTCTGTGTGCTGCTGTATGTGTGGATGCGTTTGTGTCTGTTTCTGTGAGTGTGTATGCATCTGTATATGTATCTGTGTTTGACTGCGTGTGTGTGTCTACATCTGTGTGTGCCTGTTTCTGAGTGTGTGTGCATCAGTGTGTGTGTGTGTGTGTGTCTGCGTTTGTATGTATGTGACTGTTTGTGTTTGTGTGTCCGTGTCTGTGCGTTTGTGTGTGTGTTTGTGTTTCTCTGTGTGTGTGGGACTGTGTAGCTGTGTGTTTGTGTGTGTGTTTGTGTGTCGGTGTGTGTGTCTGTGTCTGTGTATGCGTATGCGTGTGTCTGTCTGTGTGTGTGTGTGTTGATGGTGCTGTGAGCAGCTGCCCTCCCTCTGTCCCTCCCAAACTGGATCCTTGAGGATTTTCACCCTCCGCTCTCACCTGTACAGTGATGTGGGGAGGCCAGCAGAGACTGACAGCAACAGAAAGCTCAGCATTTCTGACAGCTTCTGTGGACAGGAATGAAAGGATCTTGTTTCGGGGCTACTACATCACTTTAAGCACCATAGAGACTGCAGACTCGCCCCACACTGATACACACAGATAGACACACACTAATACCGAGAAATAGAGACAATGACTAATACACAAAATCTAATACAGACTTGAAGTGTCTGTCCGTATTTCTCTTGCTTCACGGTGACCTTGTCAATATTTCAATTATTCTGTCTGGTGTGCGTCAATATTTAAGTCTGTCCTTAGGGAGTGTGTTAATATTGTACTTGCTAACAATAGTGAGTGAGTCAGTACTTCTGTGTGGAGTGTGACTGTATGACAATTTCAATGTTCGCAGATACCAAACCTGGAAGAATTATAAAGTGTGTGGAGGACAGTGTGGAACTCTAACAGGACAGTGACACATTGGTGTAGTTGTCAGGTTTATGGCAGATCAGAATCAATGCAGATCAGTGTGAGATGATGCACCTTGGTAGGATTAACTTGGAAATTCATTATAAAACATTCTTGACCATTATAAAGGGGTGTAGGAGCAGAGGGTGTATATGTGCACATCTTATTGAAGATGTCAGTACAAGTGGGGAGAGCAGTAAATATCACAGATCAGTTTCAGTATCTGAGCTGTTTACAGGAGGAGGTGTTGGAGGGAGCCTCCGTGCTCCCTTCCTGGGAGGTGGTGGTGACGATGTGTTTTGCACACACCCTCCTGCCCACTGAGACCATGGGGATTCCATTTGTACCAGCTCGACACAAAAGAGAGATGGCATCAGGGCCACGGCTTCTAAGTTGTGCCCAGGAAACAGAACTGCCTGTGGCTTTAAAGTGAGACTTTGCTTTCACTGAACATTGCTCTTTACTCGTTCGGTGGGACGTGGATGGTTCAGAGTCTCCACACGAGCCGTCCCGGTCCTCTCCGGCTCATACCAGGGTCCTCTCCACATGGCTGGGGGTGGGGGGGGGGGGGTGGTGAGGGAACGGATAATGGGAACTCCACCACCCAGCTTGGCCCTTTCTGTGCTATTCCAGGCTGTTTCTCCTGGAATAGGAGCAAGGGAGGGAGGGAGGGTGGAAGTGGGTGGGTCTGCTGTTAGTCTGGTGCAGGTGGGGTGGTGTCCAGAAGTAGTCGGTCCACAGTGTTATGTCCATGCAGTGTTATTTGTGTGGGAGGTAACGTGGAGCGAGAGAGAGAGAAAGAGAGAGAGAGAGAGAGACTGCATGCAGCAGTGAGAGTGGTGGAGCATGAGCCTTCTTTGGGGGTAGGCGCTATAACAGATATACAGTGGGTTTGCGGGAGCAGAGAGAATATGGTGAGCCTTATCCTGATTGTTGTGGTTCTGTTCGCCGAGCTGGGAATTTGTGTTGCTCCTGATAGAGCGGGGAAGGTTATTGATGCTTGTTCGTTATTGCTGGACATTTCTTCAGATTGCAGATACTGCACTGAGCTGGGTTGGGAGCTCAGACCATGCTCACACCAATATCCTGTTCACCCATCTTTCCTGGGAACATTGGCTCATGGTGCAAGATGCGGTAGAAATGTCTTCATTTCAGCATTCTGGAACCATGCACACATCCTTTCATGACACTATCTCTCAATCTCGCTCACTCTGTCTATTCCCCAAATCCCTCCCATTTGTTAATAGTTTAACTAATTTCCCCGCCATCTCTCTCTGGCAGTGATGTTCACACACACAGCACCCCCTTGTCATGGCACAAGGGAGATATGGAGCTGTAACTGGATGGGAGCTGCACATCCTGTCACTTCCAGCATGGGCTGCACGTTTCCCCTCACTGGGCAGTGATCTCACACAGTGTTACTGAGCAATGTACTAGGGTGATGGACACAATTCCACACCCTGGTCACATAGCTTATCTGGGTTTATAGATCAATGCACTACCATAACGTGCACTGTGTTCCTCTCTGGACTGATTGCAGGGTGGGGTTCAGCAGTACACTAGCCTGGTCTGCGCAGTGCTCCATGCTGAACTGATATCTCCCCTGGGTTTATAATGCCTGGTCTGGTTCTGTGAGGTGGATTGAGAATGTGATATAACTGATCCTTTCAGTTGACATGGCAATGCCTTTATTTTTGTTCGCAATCATGTGATTGGACCCTCCAAATTCTGACTCCGCCAGCCAGTCCCATTCTTCAGTCTAACTCCAGAGTTCAGCAACGTGTTGTCACGTGAGTGATTGTCCAGTTTCAATGTGAATAACTATTCTGTCTATTTCCCTGGCCTTTTTGCCTTGCTCATCCTGGAGCATCGGAATTCACCGCAATTAACCTCAGTAAGGTCACTCCTGAGAACCAACGCTCCAGGGAACATAGTCCCAGCCCATTCACACTCTCCATCACTCGCCACCACCACCCTGCACAACTCTGTCAATATACTTGGAAATCTTTTCTGCATGATTTCAAGTTTAACAACATTTTTTCTGTAGCAGTGTGAACAGAATTAAAGGCAGTATTACTAAAGTGACTAAAACTAGCGAAAATGAGTATTGCAGATACGGGAGATTAGAGTCGAGAGTGTGAAAACGTCAAAGTTTCCAGCTCCTCGAATGCTGCCTGATCCGCTGTGTTTTTCCTGCACTGCTCTTTGAACCCAGTATATATCCCAGATGGCCTCCTTCTTCAAAGACAGCAATTTACCCTCCCGTATGGTCGACGATGCCATCCGCTGCATCTCATCCACTTCCCACACCTCCGCCTTCGAATCCCACCCCTCCAAACTCAAAAGGAAAAGAACACCACGTTCCTTACCTTCCACCCACCAAACCTCCAGATACAACGCATTATCCTCCCCCGTGTGCGCCACCTACAAACAGACCCCACTACCATGGATATATTCCCCCCTTCCCACCCTGATCTGCTTTCCATAAAGAACATTCCCATCGTGACTCCTTTGTCAGGTCCACACCACCCATCAACACAGCATTCACTCCTGGCACCTTCCACTGCCACTGTATGAATTGGAAAACCAGGACCCTAACCTTTGTCCGAGACCCCAAAGTATCCTTCCACATTCTTCAGAGTTTTACCTGCACTTACACAAGTCACCTACAGTATCCATTGCTCCTGTTGTCTCCTCGACATTGGGGAGATAGAATGCCAACGAGTGGAACACTTCAGGGAATATCTCTGGGACAACGGCACCAACAAACCCCACCACCCCGTGGCTGAACACTTTAACTCCCCCTCCCATTCCGCCATAGACATTCAGGTCCTGGGCATCCTCCACCACCGAACCTTAACCATCCAATGCCTGGTGGAAGAAATACTGATCTTCTGCCTTGGGACCCTGTGACCACATGGGGTCAATGTGGATTTCACCAGTTTCCTAATTTCCCGACCCCCCCACCTTATCCCAGATCTAACCTACCAATTCAGCACCGCCCCATGACCTGCCTTACCTGTACATCTTCGTTCTCCCCATCCACTCCACCTTCCTCTCCGACCTTTTACCTCCAACCCCAACTTCATCGCCCTATCATATTCTCAGCTACCTTCCCCTCGCACCATCCCGTCCCCATTTATCTCTCAGTACCCTTGGGCCACAAACAGCATTCCTGATGAAAAGCTTACACAAGAAATGTCAATGCTCCTCTAATGCTGCTTGACAGCCTGTGCTTTCCCAGCACCACGTTCACGACTCTGATCTCCAGCATCTGCAATCATTATTTTGTCGCTTGAGTTAATGCATCCCGTAATTTCCCCACCAGACATCTTATTAGCTTTTCTGTTAATATTCCCCTTTCCCTTTCTCCTTTATAAACAGAGCGGGACATATACAGCCCCGCAGTGCGCTGACAATACTCCCACATACAATGAAAAAGTTTTTATAAATTGCAAGATTTATCGGCCATTCATCAGTAACCCTTATCCATTCCATTCAGATTGAGTAAATATTCCCTTTTATTGTGATGTGAAATGTTATGTAAGGAAAGGGTTAACTGAACTTGTTTGTTTACTGACTTTGATTAATGGCAGTCACCGTGTTTTGTAATTATCCCAGTGGAGAGTTTCCATCTTTTAATGATCAATGGGCTCCGTTCAATGTGTTATGCCATAGTATGAGTGGAAACATCACTGACAGCACTAACAGGGATCAGCAGCTCCAGAGAGAAAGGGGAGGAGAGATCATTATCTGAGGACGTTAGATTTGAATGTTCCAACAATGGATCCGAATCTGAGAACATTAGACTGGAATGTTCCAACAATGGATCCGAATCTGAGAACTTTGGACTGGAACGTAACAACAATGGACAGGAGTTTATCCTTTTATGTTTGGTATCTTTCTACAAATTATTATTGGTTGTCATTGAATTCGCAGATTTTTTTTGCTCTTCGCATTATTCAATATTTTTATTATCCTCTCCTGTCTACCGTTGGTGTTCCTGGTAAGTCTCACTGTCCAGATATGTTTTCCTTTAAACTAATAACGACTGCATTACTGTTCTTTCATATAGTCTTCACTTCTTGCCACTATTATAGTTCATGTTGAGACTCTGAATCCAGATATCCATTCTGCAGATCACGTCTAACTGCATCAGTGAACTTGTTCAATTACTGTCTCCCTCCTTGCTTCTGTCAGTGTTACTCATGGGTCTCTATGTTGACCTACTCACTTTCAGATGTGAACCATTGTCTCACTGTCCTTGTTATTGAAATATAGGAGCGTGGAGGTCATTGTCGTCTATTATGTTTAGTAACTCCGTTTCCTTCCTGGGACTCCATCTCATCCCTGGCCAATATTTTTATTCATTCATTTCTTGGACTTGGGTGTCGCTGGCTGGCCAGCATTGATAGCCTCCCTCTATTTGCCCTTGAGAAGGTAGTGGTGAGCTGCCTTCTTGAATCGTTGCAGTACACTTGCTGTCGGTTGACCCATAATGCTGGTAGGGAGGGATTTCCAGGATTTTGACACAACGACTGTGAAGAAACAATGGTATATTTCCAAGTCAGGGTAGTGAGCAGGTTGGAGGGGAACTTGCAGGTGGTGTTTTAACCAGACGAATCACAACATTGGTCATCCCTTTAGCCATGAGCTGATTCCTGACACCATGCCCTGACCATTATTAACTTTAACTATTCACTGTTCCAGAATATACTTCACTGGCATAACCCATCTGCTGTTCAAACCTTGAGCTGTGTAACACAGACTAAATGATAACAACAATCTGCTGCTGACACTCTCGGGTTGAAACCTGCAGAAATCTGATTCGAACTCAGATCAAATTTCCATCCATCTGACATTCTTGTGCACGATGATCTATATCGCTGTTGTGTCTGGCAATGCCTTTATTTTACTATTCTCAAGTGCTTTAACTCATCTGTCCATGAAACTTCCCTCAGTTCCTCTGTGTAGATTATCCAAATCCCTGCCAGTTGTTCATATTTAACCTGGTTTCCTTTAAGTATAGTTTTCAATACTCCTCATGCTGGACAGATAATCCTGTCAACTGAGCAATGCACTAGCATAGTCTGCACTGCTCTCCATGTTGGCCTGTCATCTTGTCACAGCGTATGTTGTTTGAAGTGTTCTGTGAAACCGATTCAGAAATTGATTAAACAGTCCATTTCAGCTGATCCGAAAATCAATGATCTCGTTCTTGTAATTTTGCTCTCCAGGTGATCAATTCTCCAGTTAGTCCCACTCCCCAGTCTTTTTCTCCATATTTCCACAACATGGTCTCAGTTAGTTAATTGTCTGTTTCTGTCTTTAATGTGAATCTCTCCACCCCCCTGTAACTTTCCCTAGCCTTGGGCTTTGACTCTCTAGTATGTTGAGTGCTGGCATTGTGAAGCTCAGAAGCAATGAAATGGTGTGTGTCAGGCTGTTGTTCACTTCCCAGTGTGTGCCATGCGGTGTTCCACGGATGGGGGGTGGGAGGTGGGAAAGATGTAGGTAGTGTGTGTCAGCCTGTTATTCACTTCCATGTGGTGTTCCATATTGGAAAGGGGTGTATGTGTGTGTGTATCAGTCGGTTGTTCACTTCCCAATGTGCCCTATGTGGTGCTCCATGTTGGATAGCGGTGTCAGCAACCTTGACTCATGTCTTTGAAAGATGCTCTGTGCCTGCCCACTGAGCGTCTGACGTCTGTATCTGCCCCTTTGAGCTGATTGTGTGGTCAGTAACATGAGGAATCCCCTTTAGTATTGTTGTAAAAGACCAGGTGTCTAACATCTGTGACAATGCTCTCACTTTTAAAAAAAAAGTTTATTTTCTCATTTTCTTTAAAGAGAGATCTTAAGGCCGAACTTCCTACTGCAAACGGCTGAAGTAAATAACTTAGGAGGCTTTTAGGGTGTTTTTTTTAAAATAGTGATAACAATGACCAGCTTTCACAGACCAGACTTTCCAGGTTTGCTGAGCTGTAACAATCACCAGGTTCCTGGGGTGGGAGAAGGGTTGGATGCTTCAGTAAATGATCCCTATCTGTATCCTCTCTGAAATCTGTCTTGATGCTGTTTCGTCCTGGATTGGATGTGTCTTTTTGCCAAGAGACGAGTTTATGGGATGTTAGTACATTGGAACTCTTCATTAGTGGAAAGTACTGTATCTAATACACTGTTAAGATTTCCAATAGTTAAGTTATTCTAAACTTCTCTTCTTTTTGTATGTATTTTTATTATGGTGTTTAAATAAATTGTGTTTTGGTTAAGGTTGAGTGTTTTGACCAACCGCATCACACCTGGAGTACCCATTTCACATCTAACTTAACTAAAAAGTAGTGGGGCGACAGCACCAGGGACCCAGGTTCAATTCCCACTGATGACTGTGTGGAGTTTGCACATTCCCTCTGTATCTGCATGGGTTTCCTCTGGGTTCTGTGGTTTCCTCCCACAATCCAACGATGTTTAGGTCAGGTGAATTGGTCATGCAAAATTGCCCATAGTGTTAGGTGCATTAGTCAGGGGTAAATATGGGTAGGGGAGAGGGGCTGGGTGGTTATGTCTTCGTTGGGTCAGTGTGGACTTGTTGGGCTGTATGGCCTGTTTCCATACTGTTGGAAATCTAACCTAAGACAAGGTTGGTGTCCAGGCTACCATCTTAAAGCATGTGAAGGCAGTCTGGTCTGTTCCATAGCAAAGTGGGAAAAATTGCCCAGTTCAAAATCGATAATTCCAAATTGGGTTCAGGTTTAGAATCCCTACAGAGTGGAAGCCGGCCATTTGGCCAAACAAGTTCATACTAACCCTCCGAAGAGTAAATTACCCAGAAGCATTCCCCTCCCCTATTACTCCATATTTGCACCTGACTAGCGCAAATAACCTACATATCACTGAACGTTACGGGCAATTTAGCAATGGCATTTCACCTAAACTGCATATATCTGTCCTTGGGCCTCCATTGTTTGTAATTTTTATTAATGACTTGGATGAGGGGATTGAAGGATGGGTCAGCAAGTTTGCAGATGACACAAAGGTTCGAGGTGTCGTTGATAGTATCGAGGACTGTTGTAGGCTGCAGCGGGACATTGACAGGATGCAGAGATGGGCTGAGAGGTGGCAGATGGAGTTCAATCTGGATTAATGCGAGGTGATGCATTTTGGAAGGTCAAATTTGAAAGCTGAGTACATGATTAAGGATAGGATTCTTGGCAGTGTAGAGGAACAGAGGGATTTGGGGTGCAGGTACAAAGATCCCTTAAAATGGTCACCCAAGTGGACAGGGTTGTTAAGAAATCATATGGTCTTTTGGCTTTCATTAAACAGGGGTATTGAGTTTAAGAGTCGTGAGATCTTTTTGCAGCTCTATAAAACTTTTGTTAGAATGTACTTGGAATACTGCGTCTAGTTCTGGTCGCCCTCGTATAAGAAAAATGTGGATGCTTTGGAGAGGGTTCAGAGGAGGTTTATCAGGATGCTGCCTGGACCGGAGGGCTTATCTTATAAGGAGAGGTTGACTGAGCTCGGACTTTTTTCATTGGAGAAGAGGAGGAGCAGAGGGGGCCTAATTGAGGTTTACAAGATAATGAGAGGCATAGATAGAGTCGATAGCCAGAGACTATTTCTCAGGGCAGAAATGACCAACGCGAGGGGTCATAGTTTTAAGCTGGTTGGAGGAAAGTATAGAGGGGATGTCAGGTGGGTTCTTTACACAGAGAGTTGTGAGAGCATGGAATGCGTTGCCAGCAGCGGTTGTGGAGGGAAGGTCATTGGGGACATTTAAGAGACTACTGGACATGCATATGGTCACAGAATTTTGAGTGTGCCTACATGAGGATCAATGGTCGGCACAACATCGTGGGCTGAACGGCCTGTTCTGTGCTGTACTGTTCTATTTCTATGTTCTATCTAGGTTCTAAATTGCCCATAGTGTTAGATGAAGGGGTAAATGTAGGGGACTGGGTCTTGGTGTGTTGCTCTTTGGCGGGTTGGTGTGGACTTGTTGGGCGAAAGGGCCTGTTTCCACACTGTAAGTAATCTAATCTCAACATCAATGCCACCATTTGGTGACGGAGGATATATATTGTGGATGAGATGAATGTTTTCTCTCTGAGCAGAGAGCTGCCAGGTGTATCCATGTTTTCTCAGTATAGCAGGATTCCCGATTATGTAAATGGCTCTGTGGGCTCCCCATGATAATGAGGGATCGAGAGGAAATGAAGAAACTCTCACTCCATTAACGTTACAGTGTGCCCTTGCACAGGGCGTCCTGTTGGTGTCTGCTCACTGTCCTGGCAGATGCCACTGCATCTTCATTCAGAAGCAGTCGGCCATTCCCATCGTCTTTGGATCTCCATTCGGAAAGAAAGGATAGTCTCTCGGTCCTTCATGCACAGCTCAAAACATCCTCACCCTCACCACTCCGCACCGCCAACTAACCACATCAAAATATCCCGTGTCCTGAGAGCAATAGGACCATTGACAATATCAGGGAGCAGACCATCAGGGAGATGGAGCAACACTTCCCATGTCTGAATGGGTTAGAGTAATCCCTCCAGAACACACTGTATCTCTATGTTGAGTAATCCTTCTCCATTTCAGTAACATACTGCCTTCCATTCTTCCTGAAAAAGCTGGCAGCTTAATACATTCCGTTATATTCCACTTGGGAAAGTATTATTCATTGACTTTACCTGTCCATATCAATTTGCAGATTCTCCTCATCCTCTTGATAATTTAATGTCTTGCTTACCTGAGTGTCATCACTAAACTTAGTAGCAGTACATCTGTTCTACCGTCCTGATCACTGATATCGATTGTAAACAGTTGAGGACCCAGCACTGGTCACTGTGTGATTCCACTGGTTACGTTCTGTCAAACTGATTAAGACTGATTTATCCAGAGGGCCTGCTTCCTGTTTGATAACCAGTCCTCCCCGTTCCTGTGGAGCACAGTCGAAGGGCTGAATAAGAAAGAGCAACTATCCAGCCCCTCAAGCCTGTTCCGCCATTGAATACAATCATGACTGATGTCATCGCCAGCTCAGGTCCATTCCCCTGCCTGCTCTCCATATCGCTTCATTTATTCAATGTCCCATCATCCCTTGCACACTACGACAGTGAGCTCCACAGATTCACAACCCATTGAGAGAAGTAAGTTCTCGTCACCCCTGTTTTAAATCTGCTCAGCCTAATCCTAAAACTATGATCTCTTGTTCTAGTTTGCCCCAGATGAGGAAATGTCCACTCCACACCGACATTGTCAATCACCTTTAACATCCTTCAGGCCTCAATGAGGTCTCCTCTCATTCTTCCAAACCTAGAGTGCGTCGGCCTGAACTGCTCGAACTTGCTTCAAAAGGCAGATTCATCTCTGGAATCAACCTAATGAACTTGTTCTGAACTGCCTTTGTTGAAACAACGTCACTCCTGCAGTCAGAACAACAAACCTGAACACAGTATGTCAGTTACAGTCTCGCTAATACCTTGAAGATTTGCAGTAATTCTTCCCTCTATTTATACTCTATACTTTTATAAGTTAATGCTGAAAATGCACTTATTTTTCCAATTCCCTGCTGTACCTGCATTGAGTTTTCTGTGGTCTGCTCAAGGACACCCAGATGCCTCTGCAAATTAGCACTCTGAAGTTCCTGTCCATTTCCATAACATGTTGGATTCCTCTGGGGAATATCCTCGTTAAGTTTTTGCTTCCAGATGTTGGCACATTCATCTAAACTGTTCATGCCCATTTGTAAATGTTCTACATCTTCATTACATCAACCTTCTTTTCAACTTGTTTTAATGTCAGCCGAAAATGAGGCTGTGGATGGTAAATTGGCAGGTAATGCGGTGTGAACTCTATGCAACCCCAAAATTTGCCAACAACTAACGAAACAACCATTCTATCTCTCTGCATTTTGTTGGCTCACCAGCCCTCTATCCAGGCGAATAACTTCCTCCCAAACCCATGTCCTCTTATTTCACAGCTTAATATTTTTTGCAGCGTTTAATCAATGCCTTTTCAAAGTCCAGGTACTTTACTCCTCCAGGATACCTATTGTCTAACTTTGCATGTTCAAAGAATTCGAGCAAACAAATGCTTAAAAAAATGGTGATTCTGATGTATTCTGGTTTTACTTTGCAAATCCGCTGTTGTTAATTAATTAATAATGGAGTCTCACAATTTCCCTTAATTCCCAACAGTTTGCTCACAACCTTTTATTTACAAGTGAAGATGATTATCCTAATTCCTAACTTTTCGGTACCCTCTACGTTCCCTTTCTCGTGTTCCTCTGAAACAGGTACAAATCATTAAAAGATCTGCTCCAATTTCTGTGTAATCGACATGAGTATCTGAATGGATTCACTCAGTTCATGGTTTATATGCTCAACGGGCTGAGTGTCCCCATGGTGTTCCTACATTATAGTCTCGATGGACGGAATGTCCTGATTTCCAGATCCAAAATCTGCTTCTCCTCTTCCTGATAATACGTCAGAAGCCTGAGGGATTGCGTTATTTTACTGTTGCTGTGCAACATTTTGAGGGGCTGAAAGGTCTCTTCATATTCCTTCACAACAGGCTCGAGATACTGAACAATCACCTCCTGCATCCCTGAAAGGGGATTGAAGGAGTGATTAGTCTCCTCCAGTTCCCATACAACAGACACATGGGTGAATTACCTCCACCTTTCCGTAACAAGTCTCAAATAATGTTATCTCCTTCTTTATTTCTCGTGCTGAATGGCCTCCTGTTATTCTAGTGTACCCATCTCTTCCAGTTCCTGTGTTAGCGAATTGAGGAGGCTGAATGGACTGATTCTGTTGCTGTATAACAGGATACTGGTGCCTCATGGCCTACTCTGCGTGCAATGTTATAGACTCGAGGGGCAGATTGGCCTCCTCCTGTAACTGTATATCAGGATTCAGGGGCTGAATAACCTTGTCCTGTTCTGGTTAACAGGGTCGAAGTTCTGAATACCTTTCTGCTGTCCCTGTGTTACAGGCTGGAGAAATGGAATTGGCTGTGTAATTGGCTTCTGTTGCTGACTCTTTCCGGTGTTCTATGTAAAAATAAGGTCACTTCTCATTTTTGTAAACTCTCATGAGTATTGGATCAACCTAATAATCCTTTCCTTGTAAGTGAACCGCATCATTGCAGGAATTAGTTGAAGGAACCATTTCTGATCTGCTTCCAATATCGCAATATCCTTTCTTCAGTGAGGAGACTAAATCTGTGGACACTACTATGGATGTGATCTGATTATGATCCTGTACAGCATCAGTAACACTTTACCAGTCTGCTGTAAGGTTCCCAGCCAGGTTAGAGGACGTTCAGCTGTCTGGGGAAATTCATAGATCGTTGAAAGATCATTGTCCTTCTCTACCCCACCAGCAAAATGGGAGATCTGGTGAAAATGTCATAATAACACTTGAGAAGAATGAATGACGTGACGAGATTATCCCAACGTCCAAATAGGCTTCACCAAATATCTCACCTGAATCTACCATTAATCTTCCAAGAGGCCACATAGCTCAGATTCCACAGAATCTAATAAGGCGAAGCTTAGAAACAACAAGGAGAAGCAATGATTGATGGAAGTCATATGTCAAAGTGAAAGTTGCAATACAAAAGTTAGGTATGATATAAAACAGGAAATTAGATATCCAGGTTTGTGGGTACTACAGTAATAATGAACAGTTTCAAGCTACATCTAAACCGTGGTAACCCACGTGAATAATAATGCTGGGAAAATGGATTTCATTAGGGTATTTGAGATGGTCTCCTTTAACAGTATGTTGAGTACTGAGGTCGAGGTGAGGCTGTTTTGAAAATGATATTATGTTATCAGAAGAGCCAATTGAAAACGCTGCTGAAAAGGAGGTTTCGGGAATAGTATTTATAATACATGGAATTTTATATAACGTCTGAAAGCAAACCAGTTATTTTTGAAACTGTGGTTGTAAACCTGAGTATGAGGCTAAAATTAGCTTCAGTGAATTGGAGAAGTACATGGAAATGATTTACTGGAAGACAGGGAATGGTTGTTGTTTGAATAAACACCTTAAAAAGTACAATATACACTTGTCCACAACTCAAATAGCAAAGGGGTAAGGTGACTTAACAATAGTGAACAAATTAATTAAAGATTGCATTAGATCAAAGGAAGCAGCTCAGGAAATTGTCAGATATTGTTGTAAGTTTGAGGACAAGTGAACTGATAATGAAATAATTTTTAAAAATGCAAACTAAAAAGAAAAATTAGGATGACCAAATGCTTCTCTCGGTACTTGATGGAAAAGTGAAGGCAAGGGCACGTGTGGAATGGGGAATATCCACACACGATATTTTCTTGCAGCGAACTTGGAAATTACAGAGAATCTAAACAGTTACTTTCATGCCAACCTTATTAGAGGCAAGATTAACAGATGGTGAAACTCAGTTTCTGTTCTCCGGTGATTGCCAAAATGAAATGAGATCGCAGTGAAGCTTAGAAAGTTCACACAGAGAGACGGACTGACACAGGGGCATGGAGAAGAGTTGCCAGGCAAGGTTAGGGGGAATCCCAAGATGTTGTCCACGTATATCAATCAGATGAAAATAAGCAGGGCACAACTAGGGCCCATTAGAGACCAAGGAAGCACTCTGTGTATGAAGCTGGAGAACATTTATCGATTGTTACATAAAGGCTCCATTTCTGTTCTACACAGAGAAGGAGAATGCAGGGACAGAATTCAAAAAGATGGGTTGGGAAGCTCTTGAACAGATTGATATAAGATGGGAGCAGGGATTGGAGTCTTTGGCTGGTATAAAATTGGACTGATTGCCAGGCCTGGATAAGTTGTATTACAGGCTGCTGTTAGTGACAAAGGAGAAAAGGCGCTGACTCAAATTTTTAAGCCGAATCTGGCCACAGGGAAGTTGGAGTTGCCAGATGACAGGAGAACAACGAATATAGTCCCACTTTACAGGAAGGATGGCGAAAATAGACTGACTGTTAACCAGTCAGTTTTAGATCCCTGTTAGGGCAAGTACTGGAGAAAATGAGAAATGAGAAAATTTATCTCTATTTGCAGAGGCAAGGTTTGATCAGGGGGAGTCAGCATGACATCATAGGAGGGAAGTCATACCGAGTGAATGTTATTGTCTGTTTTCGAGCATGTTGTTCTTATGGGTTTTCAGCAAGTCCTTTGACAGAGCCCCATATGTGAAACTGATAACAAAAAGCCATGATACCAAGGGTAACTTAGTGAGTTACATCAAACATTGGCTTATTCGCAGGAGTCAGAAGGTGGTGGAGGAAGGCTATTTGTGTGACTGGAGACCAGTGTCCCCTGATGTACCACAGGGATCAGTGCAGTGTATCTTATTATTTGTGGTATTAACAAATGTAAATGAATTAGCGGGGCGGGGGGGGGAGTGGGTGGTGGGGGGAGGAGGTGATGGTGAAGGACTGTGCTAATTAGGTTTGTATTTGACAATATTGGCCGGGTTGGCAGTGAGGAGGAAGACCTTATGTTACAGGAAGATGCAGATGGAATCATCAGATAATCAGATGGAATGTAACCCTCATAAACATGTGGTGATGCACTTTGGAAGGAGGAACTAAAAATGGGGGTATACAATGAATGCCAGCACACTAAGAAGCTGAGAGGGTGTTCCTCCACAAATCCCTGAATGTGACGGCACAGGGTTATAGTTTAGGGGAAAAAATAAGGACTGCAGATGTTTGAGATCAGAATAAAGAAGTCCAGTTCTGGTAAAGCACAGTCGGTCAAGCAGCATGCAAGGAGCAGGAGAGTCGATGTTTTGATCATAAGCTTTTTATCAGGATTGTTGGCCACATTCCTGATGAAAAGCATATTCTCAAAAAGTCGACTTTCCAGCTGCTCGGATGCTGGCTGATCTGCTGTGCTTTTCCAGCAATATACTTTTTGACTGAGGTTAATACGTTAGTTAATATGGCAGAGGAAACCGTAGGCAGAGCCTTCATTCCCCGATGCATCGATTGTCAGAGCTATACATGTCTATGGATAGGCTGTGTTAGAACACTGTGCGTAGTTCTGGGAGCCATATTGCAGGAAGGATGTGATTGTAGTGGAGGGGTGCAGAGGAGATTCACCGGGATGCTCCCTGGGATGGAGCATATCAACTATGGAGAGAGGCTGGATAAGCTCAGGTTGTTTACTTTGGAGCAGAGAAGGTTGAGGGAGAGGTGATTCACAAGGATAGGATTACAAGGGGGATTTCCAGAAAGATTTTTGCTGAAGTCCCAAACCCAGTGTGCAAAATCAAATATTATGGGATTGTGGCAAATATTTGGACATGGTTACAGAATGGGACAGCTGGCAGGAAAGAGTGAGTAAAAGTTTTTGATTTTGATTTTATGACCAGGTGTACTTTCCAGGATAAATACAACAAAATACAGTGAAATGCTATCACTTGTTGCCACGAAGTGGTGCCATTTTGAATAATTTAAGACAGTGGAATAAACAGAGGATACAGCCTGATGAGAGTTTATGGGTTGTGAGACAGCTCCTCATCATAGACCACCCCTGCAACCCAACCCCTTCATGACAGCTTCATCCCCATCTACACCAGACCCCAGCAACATCGAAGTTTCTGATCCTAAGGCACCACCTTTGCCACTTGGCAGATACTCCTCCATCACCAGCTCATTGTCTCTTCTGCCAGGCCATTCAAATGTCAGAAACATGTCTCTTACTGCTGGGCCCACCTCATCGATGTTACCATCATGGTCTTCCACTATGCACTTCACCACAACCAGTGCAGGACCCAACCAACAACATGTCTCCAATCTTCAGGTATCACCTTTTGCTCCTGGGCCCGATCTCACTCACGTTGATTCTGCTGGTGTTGCAGCTGCCAATTCCAGGTCATGTGCTTGCTCCAGAAAAGTAAGTAAAGACTCACTCTCCTCCACATTGGGCTTAGCTTGAGTTTCAAACCCTGGATCCAGCTTAAGGTCAGTAAATTAGAAAAAGAAAAGTGGAGGAGAAAATATGAAAAAGAAAGCAGGTCAGCAAAGAAGCATCTGGACCAGAAAAACAGGAATAAAATGATCTTTTTATTGGAGATGAAGGCTCGTGGAGTCTCTCAGGATTATGTCCTTGGGTCTCAGCTATTCGCAAACACCTCAAACATTTGGTTGACGGAATCAATTGCAATATATCTCAGTCTGCTGTTGGAGAAATGCATTGAGGAGATTCTCGGCCATGGTGAGAACGTGGGAGGCTCACTGTGTTGAATGACCTACTCCATTCCAAAAGTTTCTATGTAGTCTGTGGATAAGCACTGTCAATGTTGTCACAAGCTCTCAGATGTTAGGAAGGAGGTCTCTGCAGTGTTGACAGGCCAGTGTTTCCCTTTTCTGATGCAGAAGCTGATGCCGGGTGTTCTGACTGGTTTTATCCTTTAAGACTTCGGAGCAGTTTGATACAATTGTGTGTCTTGTTCGGCCATTTCAAAGACCATTGAAGAGTATATCACATATCTGTGTGTCTGGAGTTACTTTTAGGCCAGACCAGGAAAACACGGGAGATTCACTTCCTGAAAGTACATTGTGGAAGCAAATTGATGTTTATAATTGACATTGGCTTCAAGGTCATTATTACTGACTCAAGATTTTAGATCTCGATATTTTATTAATTGTTATTAACTTCCACCAACTGCCAGAGCATGAGCCTGGTCTGTATTAGAAATCTAGTGACATTTCTATCTCGACATGGTAACCTGTCGCAAACCACACTGAGCAGTTTATTTCTGTGCTGCTTGACAACTCTGTCAAAAAGAACTCCCAACAATTTGACTGTCATTATGGAATTGAGGGGGTGATGTTGGTCATACTGTAATTATTCTCCTCTTAAGAGACTTATCATAGCTGAGTAATTTTCCACATTGCTATATAGAAGTCAGAGTTGGAACTGGAATGAAACAGCTTCCCCAGGGACACGGCTTGTTGTACATTTCCTTTGTCATATCTACCGTATTCAGATGTTTCTTCATGTCACATAGAGCGAATCAGATTGTTTGAAAACTGATATCTGTAATTCTGTGGGCATCCTGACGAGGTGAGGTAGATCATTGAATCAATACTTCTGCCTGAGTACGTCGCAGTTAATTACATGCTTGTCTTTTGCACTGATGTGCAGGGCTGTTCCATTATTAACGAGGGGGACATGTGTTGGGTCGTCTCCTGCAGTGAGTTGTTTAATACATTAACGACTGGGTCTGGCAGGACTGTAGAGCTTGGAACTGATCTGTTGGTCTTGCAATCATTCCGCCCTCCCTATCAGATGGTAGTTCTGCTGTTTGGAATGTAAACAGTCAAGTGTGGTAGCTCTATGGTTTGCCATCAGTTTTAGGTACACATAGTTCTGCCCTGGCATGTTCACCACACTCGTCGCTGAAGCATAGATTCGCTTATTGGTAATGGTAGACTGAGGGATAATCCCAGGCAAAAAGTTACAGATTATGGTTGAATATAATTTTTCTTCTGTTGCTGTTGAGGTCTACAGCATCACATGGAACACGCAGTTTGAGCTGCAATATCTCCAATACAGTCCTGCTGCCTGTCCCCCAGTCCACACCAAGTCCCACTCACCCATCAGCCATGTACTCCGTGACCCACTCTGGTTTCTGATGTGGCACACTTCCAATGTTATATTCTCATTGTACTGAGGGTCTCTCCATGGTTTTACACTTACAATTTGTCTCATTGCCCAACACCCTTTAACATAATCATCTGAATCCTTTCCTTTCCAGCATGTGCTACCTTCTGTGTTTAGAGTGAATGCGTGTCCCTCTGTTTCTCTCCCTGACTAACAGTAAGAACTCTTTAGTTTCAGTAATGCCAGCTTTATGTTATTTCAGAGACACGGAAATTGTGCATCTTGTGTTATCTTTCACTTCCTGGTATATGCGCTCTAGGTTGAACAGGGCGTTTGAGCCACGTTAACACACGTCTTTGAAACGTGGTGAAAAGCAGAAATTGCGAGAGAAATTAAGCAGGTCTGACAGCATCGGTGGAGTGAAAGCAGACTTAATCATTTGGGTGCACTGACCATTCTTCAAGGCTCACAGGTTTTTTTTGTTCTCGTTTCAGATTTCAAGTATCCATAGTTATTTGTTTAATTGAAAATGTGTTTTTTTCATTTCTGGAGAAACACAGCAGATCTGGCAGCATCTGCGGAGAGAGAGAAACACAGTTAGCATTTCAAGTCCAGTGTGACTCCTCTTCAGAATATTAAAGGATTGGAAAATGGGCTTTTAACTCCCTTGACCGAGGTAGAGGAGCGGTGGCCGGAAACAAGATGGTGTGGATGAGCAATGCCACTGACAAATTGACTTTTATTTCTGGTAAAAGAGAATCAATTGTAAAATGAGTATTAATTAGATTGTGAATGGGGGAAATTGGTTCTTTAATTAAGTGCAAGACAAACGATTCACAAACAGGGCAAGTTCATTGGGAGACCTGGAGAAAGAGTGTGTGAAGAATGGAGAACAGCCATAATGCGGTCAGGCTGTGGAAGTATGGAATTGAATAAAAACTCCTTCAGGATAGAACGTGCCAAGGTCTAAAGTGAGGTGTTACTCGAGTTTGAGTTGTGCTTCATTGCAGCATTACAGCAGCCCAGGACTGAAATGTTAGCATGACAGCAAGGTACTTTATTGAAATGGAAAGCAATGAGAAGGTCAGGGTTATTCCCACAGACAGAGTGGGAGTGTTCCTCAAAACAGTTTATGTTTGGTCCCCCCAATGTAAAGGAGACTGCATTGTGGGTAGCAATGACAGAAGACTGAATTGAAAGAGTACAAGTGAAATGCTGCTTCATCTGGAAGGTGAAATAACGAATGTGTCCGCGATCTTTTCAAATGTCCAAATTTATTACTGCTTATATGTGGACCACCTAGTTCCACAGCTTGGAGAGAGGAAGTCCTATAGGTGCGGGAGGCCAGAGTTAATAAACTTGGAGCTGGATAAACACAGCAGACCAGAGAGAATCAGAGGAGCAGCAAAGGCACTATTTTGATCTTGGACCTTTCGTCAAGACTGATGAGGAGGAGGGAGCCCAGAAATGGAGTGATGGGATATGGAGGGGTGGCGGGTAGGTATGGTGGTGGTAGGCACATGCAGGTATGAGGTTACTGTGATTGGTCAATGAGAAGGATGGACCAGATACAGGTGGGTCTGTTCAGGGAAAAGGGACATGGGATAACGCTGTGGGTAGAGGGCTTTTGAAGCAGCTTCAGTCAATATTGAGGCCATTGGCCTATCAGCTTCAAAGGTAAACTCTCAGGTGGTGTTCCTCTGACAGTGGACAGGCTAAGGATGAGCATGTGGGAGTGGGAGTGGAAATCAAAATGAATGGTAACTGGAACGTCGGGTTGTTTGCTTCGTGCAGAGCACTAATAATCCACACAGAGCCTGATCCTGACCAACCGAGCTCGTCTCCAACTCCCACCGTTGTCTCCTCTATGCTGTGGATACGAAAGGAAGACTCAGGGACATATTCATGGAGCATCTGCTCTCTGCACGCTTTAACAAACTCAGCATTCCAATTGCCATCCATTTCAATCACTCCCCTCCCCTTGTTCATCCAGCAACAGGTCCATCTTTGGCCTCCTCCACTTTTAGAGTGAAGCCAAACAGAAACTCGGGAACACAACTTGATATTTCAGCTGGAGACTTTACAGCTCAATGGTGTCAATATTGATTTGACTGGATTCAAAATTTCTCTACCCACAGCTTTACCCCATATCCACTTCCCTGACCTGACGAAAGCTGTCCATCTTTCCATTCGTCTATCTGTCGCACCCTTCCCACTGACCAATCACAATAATTCCCTGCCTGCATCCCCCTATCGCCATTCCACCTACCCTTCCCCAGCCCCACGCCACTCCCTCTATTTACTTCCCGGCTCCCCTTCCCTTACCCCAATCCTGATGAAGTCTTTCAGCCTGAAATGTTGGCTTTCCTGTTCCTAGGATGCTGTCTCACTTGGTTTGCTTTTTCAGCTTCATATGTATTGGCGATATAGTTGTACATTGAGACCTTATCAGCAACAGATTTTATTCTGCTTTTTATGCATTCCTTGTTGTCTGTTTACTGACAAGCTTATCTCAACATTCTCACTGCAGGATCAAGGAAACAGTCTTTTTGTCACTAATGCTCCTGTCTGCTTCGAACTGATTTCCTTTGTTTTAACTGTACCTTCATCACTGCTGTTCGCAATGGCATTGTAAACGTAACTCTTGTTATGCTGTAGCTTAATCACACAATTTCCAATGTACTTCACAACTTCCTTGTACTTATACTCCACACATTTATTCATAAACCGAAAGATCCAATAAGTCTTTCTATAATTTCCTGTCTTCTGCGACCCTCTCTCCTTAAACAGGGAGGTTATATTTACCAGTCCTCCCTCACTCCAAAGTTTCCTGAAAGATCACCAGCAATGCCTCTACAATCACCTTCGATATCTCTTTAGAACTACGAGCTGTTTCCCAACTGGTCTCGCTGATTCATTCAACTTCACCTTCCCTAGCACCTTCTCCTTACTGAGGTCCGTATACTCACGTCTATACCCTGACTGTCTTGAAGTTCTGGCATTTTCCTGGTGTCTTCCACCGTGAAGACTGATGTAAAGTATCTATTCAATTCCTCTGCCATTCCATTGTTTCCCATAACTACTGAAGCCTCATTTTCCAACAGCCCTTTGTTTGTTTTTTACTCCCTGTCTTCCTTGTTATATATCCAACAATTGCTTTCCATATTCTTTTACACGATTAAGAAGCGTAATATCATATTTCATCCCCTCCTCCCATTTGCTGTTATAGTTATCCGTGCTCGAATTTGTAGACTTCGTAATCCTTTGGATTCCCAATAATCTTCACCACATTGTGTGTATTTTCTTTTGTTTTTATGCTTTCCCTGAATTCGTTATCACTCGTGGCTGACTTGTCTTCTGCTGAATATTGTTCCTCTTATTTGGGATGAATTTCTGATGTGCTGCTGAATTATCCCCAGAAACTCCTGTCATTGCTGCTTCACCATTTTCCCGTGCTCAGCTTCCCTTCCAACTAACTCTGGCCATCTGCTCCCTCGTGTCTTGTAGTCACATTACTCAATTATAAGACATCACATCCAAAAGTGGTCAATAGATGTAAACAGAAGGAAGGAAGTCTGAGGCATGAGACAGAAAGAACGATTGGACGATGTATCAATTAGATTAAAACAGAAATCGAGAGACAGACAGAGGGAGCGAGAGAGAGAGAGAGAGAATATAGACATGGAGATATAAAAATAGAGAAGTCTACATGACTGATAGATATAGATGTACCTCTGTACTTGGTTTGACAATTCCTGTGTGTTGTGGTCCTTTGTACAGTGTCTGTGCAACAGATTAATATGTTTAAATGTGGGTCTGATGCCAGAACTTTTATCTCCATCAATATCATAGGCAACAGCTGTTGACAGAACCCAGCAGGCCAATGTATATGTTTCCCGGTAGAAAATTGATTAACTGAAATAAATTGAACACAAGAAGCAGGAATTTATAACATACATCCTGATAAGAATTAGAGATTAAGTCTGGGAATGCAGGGAAGAGGCAGAAGGCAGAGTGTACGTTGCAAGAAGGGGAACAGAACATCTCAGCTGAAGACTAAATAACATGTTAACGTTTTATAAATTTTGTACATCACATGCATCATTTTTATTAAATATGTCTCTCTTGTTCATTCTGAATATGGTACACACATACGAACAGTCTTATGTATCTGCACGCACACATGCACACACACACACTTCCACACACACCCACAACACAGACACACTCACTCACACACACAGACACCCTCACACACACAGACACACGCACAGACACCCACACACACAGACGCGCACTCACACAAAGAGACACACATGCGAACACCCACACACACTCTCACACACAGAGACACACACACACGCACTCATACACACAGACACACACACTCACTCACGCACAGACACACACAGACACACACGAACTCACACACACACAGATAGACACACACACACACACACAGGTACACCTACACACTGATCAATCATTGTTCAGCCATTCCATTTCAAATTATCCTGTTTTATTTACATTGTCACTTGTAATTCCTTCATCCGAATATATTCGGTTTCTTTCTCTACATTTGATTTTATTCTGTCTGTCAAGAAGACATTGGGGACTTGGGGGATGTAACTTTATTCCTCATCAGTCTCCACAGTCACGGTCTTCTGTTTCTTAGCCCATGGAACATACATACTGTGTCTGACCCTTGAATCCCGATAAGCAGGTCCCTTTTTTTAGATTACATACAGTATGGAAACAGGCCCTTTGGCCCAACACATCCACATTGACTGTCCGAAGAGTAACCCCACCCAGACCCATTCCCCTACCCTGTATTCACCCCTGACACTATGGGCAATTTAGCATGGCCAATTCACCTAACCTGCATATCTTTGGAATGTGGGAGGAAACCGTAGCACCCGGAGAAAATCCATGCAGACACGGCGACAATGTGCAAACGCCACACAGACAGTTGGTCAATGCTGTTCAGTAAACAAGACATGTACTTTTGTGCGAAGGCTACATGAAATATAAAATAGAAAAGGCAAACAAACTGTGCAATAAGATGTTTCCACCTTTGCAAGCAAATTATTGAATTACATTGTGTAAACGATAATTAACTGATAAAAGTTATGAGAGTATAATCCAGCGAAATACGTAGCACAGCGAGAGAATAACAAGCAATTACATTTCAACTTGAGGGTTCTGGACTAACATTTATTATGTCCAGAAAAAAGATGGTAATTTTATGAGAAATTGCATTTTCCCCATTTTATGTAATTCCCAATCGTTCACATTTCAGTGTGGAGACCCCATGTTGGTTGAGAGGGAGCTCCAGGCTCTGAATGAATTCTCACTGTCTCAATGTGCAGCTGGTGTGTTTCTCTGCACTGTTCATAAATCTATCAGCAGCCTTACTGCCTTACATCTGAAATAGTTTGCCATTCCCACCAGCTTCTGACCTCTATAGGAGTACAATAATGTCTTATCGGAAATAGAAGGCATTTCCTTGAGACTTGACAGAAACCATTCACTTTTCCCCCTCACGTTCAGCAAACCAAGGTAAAGTGACACATATGTACCACGAGCAAAGGAACCAGGAGGAACAACATAGAGCAGTCTATTTGTGTAGACTCTGCTTCACTCTTTGTCATGTTGGGGCATCAAAGACATCTTCCTATTTCTGTACACGTGATTTGATAGGCTGAATGGCCACGTCCTGGTCATCTGGAAGCAGCTCAAGGACCTGACTTGGCGACTCCGGTTCCTGTTTAACATCTTGATGTGCTGACTACACTCCTTCACTCCTTGTGTAATAGGCAGGAGGGTCTGAATGGGCTATCCCTATTCTTATCCAATAGTTTCAATGGATTCAATAGCGTTCTTGTATTCTGTTGAAACCACGTTTCAGGCAGAAGCTTATGCTCAGAAACGGCGATTCTCCTGCTCCTCGGATGTTGCCTGACCTGCTGTGCTTTTACAGCGCTACACTCTCGATTCTTCAGTCAGTGAATGGTCTCCTCTGTTTCTGTGCACCAGGTTATCGGAATAAATGAACTCCAAATGCTCCTGCCTTGCAGTTTTGAGGAACTGAATGGAACATAGGAACATAGGACTGAGGACACTTTAAGCCCTCTCAACTAGGCAGTAAGGTCGTGGCTGATCTGGATGTGGTCTCAGCCCCACTCCCATATCTGTAGTTCATTGTCCTTTACTGCCCAATATCTAAATGCTTTGACGAAATGCAAACACATCGGCACCACAAACTTCTGGGGAAGAGCATTCCCACTCAAACAACCCTTTGTGAAATTCTCCTCTTCCGTGTTCAGACTGGGGCTGGATGGACCACTGTTTCATTTTCTAGTCCCGTTCCTCCATTGATCATGATAAATTTTAAATGTAACTCGGTTGGTGATATGACCAATGATATAGGTCTCAGACTAGGTCAGGTTCTTTGCTGGGGACAAGTCAGCTCGATATCTTACATTTGCAAAAATAATTCATCAAAGCAAAGTTAATCAAAGCTAATATGGAAAAATAAATAGCAAACAGTTTGGACAAATACGTACATTAATATTTATCTTTGAACGCATTCTGAGATGCAGTCTGTGCATACACACAGACACACACACTAAGACATACACAGTGTCTCACACACGCAAGTGCACACAGACACACACCCCTACACATACCTAAATACAAGCAGGAAAAAAAGCTGCAAAATATCAGCTTGAAAGAGCTTTGGCCAAGCATTAGTTAAACTCAAGAGAAAAGTAAAATAATTAAATGTTATTCTGCCTCTGAAGTTGTTCTGCTCACACAAGCAGGATTTATTCCTGTAACGGTTGGATTTGGCTGAATTACCTTTGATTTTAGGCAGTGGGGAGATGCCAATGATTCCTCAACAGTAATCCTACATGAATGATAAAGATGACTGAACGGTTTTCACCTCTCATACATTGCTGCGAGAAGGAACAAGGAAAGATAGGTAGCAATAAGCAGTGGCTTCTCCAGAATGTTGCATTTTCTCCATCTCGGAGCAGAAATATACAATAATGTTATCTCAACAGCAAACTGGACCACGTGAGGCCTCCTTGAACATTCTCGGAACTGTAGGACTATGTCCCTGTTCTCTGCTCCATGTAGGAGTTTTAATGAAGTTATGTTTGTATGTGTCCTCATATTTTTGTCCAATAAAATCATGTCTTCATAGTATTTGTTTTCTTATACTATGAAAAGAGTATATAACATATACATGTTGTTTTCTTAAATTTGAATCCTCAGTTCGAGACTCATATACCAGAGAAAATGTCCATAGGCAATGCATCAGATACACTCTCATCAATATCTTATACAGTTCAATACGAACGCCTCTCATTCTCAATCCTGAAGTGCTCTCGCCTTATAGAGGTTTAAAACATCATGAGGAGAAAAGAAATGGTGAAGATCCAAGAACATTTTCCTAGCTTAGGGCAGACCACAATTAGAGCACATAGATTGAAGGTGAGGGGAGAAACATATAAAAGGGACAAAAGTGGTAACTTTTCACAGAGTGTATAGAATGAACTGCCAGAGGAAATGTTGGAGGCAGGGACAGCTACAGCATTTTTAGCCATTTGAATGAAGCCATTTGAGTGAACACGAAGGTTTTATGGGATATGGGCCAAGTGCTGGCAAATGGAACTTGATTAATTTAGGACATCTGGTCGGCATGGACATGGTGCAGTGAAGAGTCTGTTTCCGTGCTGTATGACAGGATAAGGCTTTCTCTCCAGGAGCAAGTGCAGTGAAACATATTCGCAAAATCTTCTAAAGCTATTGAGTATATTTATTTTTCAGTTTATGGAATCATCACTGCCTACAGTACATCAGATGTTCACTCAGAAATCCTCTGTACAGATGCAGTAAAACATCCTGATAGCCTTTTCATGAAGTAATCATTCAATCTACCTTCCTAATTACTTGCTGCATCTGCATACTAACCCCGTGTGATGTATGTACCCTGATGAACAAATGCCTTTGTACAACTGAGTTTTGTGATCTCTCTTCTTTGAATTAGATTACTGTTGTTTTCCCCTTCTGCCACAGCCCAAACTTCGGTACCCCATGTTATCCTGTTTCTGCTGAAGGTTTGCACACTAACCTTCCCTGTCTATATCACATTACAGACTCTCTACCTCCACTGACATCTTATCGAATCTTAGTGGTTGAGCCAATTGATTTCCATCCAATCAGTTCCCACACGCAAATTATTGACAGATTCTAAATAGCTTTTGATGTTGCACTGATCTCTGAGGCACTTCACCAAGTTAAAGATTTCCAACCCGAAAATACACATTTCTCCCGACTATCTATTTCCTCAAAGTTACCCAGGACTCCCCTGTTCCTGTGTAGCAATCTAGAAAGTAGGTGTGACCTCTTCTTGCGTTGCGTAATGTACTGAAATGGCTGAAGAGCTTCATCCTATTTCTTTATAATTACTTAGAGGTGCTGTTCGATCCTGAATGGCTGAATGCGATCTTCCTCACCTTCTGTAACAGCATCGCGGGGTTGAGTGAGTGAACAATACATGAAGCAAGAGCATCAGGTGGCCATTCAGCCCCTCGAGCCTGCTGTACAATTCTGAATGCTCATTGTTGATGTGATGGTAACTAAGCATCCCTTTCCTGTCTGTTCCCAACAATCATTGATTCTCCTGTTCATCAACGATCTATATAACTCCTCCTTGAGTGTTTTCATTAACACAGTCTTCACTGATCCTTGGGCATGAGAAGACCACATACCATACAATCCTAAAGAAAAAGGAACATCCCTTTCCCAGTCTGAAATAGGAATACCCTTATTCTCAAAATGAGTTCCCCTCAAACCAATCATTATTCTTTTGACACAACGGTTAGGAACAGATATAGACCATTCAGCCCCTCAAACCTCCCCAAATTTCCATTAACCCTCAACAATCAAATACTGATCAGATTAACCTCCACTGAAGTTAAAGGAATTCCAGGTACAATATTTTCACAAGATTTCAAGAAATTAGAACAGCGAACATTGAACAGTACAGCATAGTAAGAGTCCTTCAGCCCTCAATGGTGTGGCGACCTTTTATCCGACTCTAAGATTAAACTAAACTGTAGAGCCTTCATCCTATTCTCATCTTTGTGCTTATCCAAGAGTGGCTTGAATGTCCCTAATGTAGCTAATTCTACGACCACTGCTGGCAGTGCATTCCATGCAGCTATCACTACGTGTGTAAACAACCTGCCTCTTGACATCTCCCAAAACCCTCCTCCAATCACATTAAAATTATGTTTTCCTCGTGTTAGCCATTTCTACCCTATGAAAAAGAATCTACTAATCCATTCTATCTGCGCCTCTCATCATCTTGCACACCTCTATCAAGTCACCGTTCATCCTTCTTTACTCTAATGAGAAAAGCTAAAGCTCCCTCAAACCTTCTTCATAAGACATGCCCTATAGGACAGGCAACGTGCTGGGAACTCCCGTCTGCACCCTCTCTAAAACTTCCACATCCTTCCTTGAATGGGGCGAACAGAACTCAACACAATATTCCAAGTGTGGTCTAACCAGGCCTCTATGGAGCTGCAGCATAACCTCGCAGCTCGAAAATCAATCCCCCAGCTTATGAAAGCCAACACATCATACACATTCTTACTTTGAGGGCTTTGGCAACTTTGAGGAATCTACAGATGTGGACCCCAACATCCCTTTGTTCCTCCACACTGCCAAGAAGCCTACCTTTAACCCTGCAATCTGTATTCAAATTCAGCCTTTGAAAGCTCTCTCCTGAATATGAGAAAATAGACCAGAATCAGGCCACTTAGCCCATTGGATGTGCTGTGCCATTGGATTACAGCTGAACTGTTTCTCACCTACATTCTCCTGCCTTCGCCAAATGATCACTGATTCCCAAATTAATGAAAAGCTTATTCAACTCTATCTTAAAGAAACTGTGTGCAGGAGTGTGTGTGTTTGTTTGTGTGTCCATATCTGTATGTATATGTGTTGTGTGTTTAACGTGTCTGTGTATGTTTGTGTGTATCTCCGTGAGATGATGTCCTGCAGTTTTTTGGGGTAAAAACATTGAAATTGAGATCAACCCCTCACCACCACCACCCCCACACCTCTACGTCTGTCCCTGTTTAGTTTATAGTTATGCAATGCCACCTTCTGCTAGCCTCCCCATGCCTTTGCACTAGTGTCAGTTTTTTTTTGTTTCTTTCAGAGTACATCAAATACTGTCAATCTTTCACATTGCATGGCTGTTTGGTTTTTCAAATAACGTCTTTGGAAGCACAGAGCAGTTTCGTCTGATACCTAACGATATCGTTCCTGAGATATTACCACTATCACTGTGTCCATTTCAGGATTTTCAATCTTTTCTCATTTATAATTTGTAGGAGTATATTATAAAACATGTCAAAATAATTGCATTGACTTACAAATTGTTCCGTCAATCTTGCTTGGATGCATTTGCGAGAGAAATACACTTTGATTTGCGCACTCTGTGTCATGAATAATCTTCAAAGACAAATCACTTCCACACTGCAGAGCGACCATAGACATAACTTTACATGAACATTCTCCACTCTAAGGGTCCTCAGTACGAATACAATCCTCCATATACCAAACTGTGATTGTGTGCGTGTGCAGATGGTTCTGTCAGTTTGGACGGCGCTATGAGCTGCCTCCCTCCCCCTCCCTCCCCCTCCCTCCCAGACTGAATCCCCTGATGGTTGTCACCCTGCGGTGCTGTCAACGCAGAGGAGTGTGAAGGCCAGCAGAGAGGGACATTGCATCACTTTAAACACCAGAGAGGCTGACAGATCCACTGTGCACATGGACACACAGATACACACAGAGACGAATACAGGCACGCAGACAAAATGCAGAGATGAAAACAGACACGCAAATACACAAAGAGACAAATACAGACACACAGAGATGAATACAGATGCACAGGCGCACACAGAGATGAATACATACGTGCAGCGACACACAGAAACAAATACAGGCACACAGATACACACAGAGACAAATACAGACAGGAAGATACACACAGAGACAAATATAGACACGCAGATACACACAACGACAAATAGACTCACACAGGTGCCCACAGGGATGAATACAGACGCAAGGATACACACAGAGATGAACACAGACACACAGAGACAAACACAGACCCGCAGCTACACACAGAGACGAATACAGACACACAGATACTCACACATGAACACAGGCATGCAGATAGACATAGAGACGAATACACACACACAGATACAGACATGAATGCAAACACGCAGATGCACACAGAGACAGATGCAGACACGCAGATACACACAGAGACACGCAGATAGACAGAGAGACGGATAGAGGCACACAGATACACGTAAGAAGAATACAGACATGCAGATATCAACAGAGACAAACGCAAACATGCAGATACACACAGAGACGAATAGAGTCACACAGATGCCCACAGAGACGAATAAAGACACACGGATACACAGAAAGACAAATATAGACACGCAGATACACAGAGATGAATAAAGTCACACAGATAACAACAGAGACGAATACAAATACACGTATACACACAGAGTTGAATACAGATAAACTGATATACACAGAGACAAAAACAGACGTGCTGATACACACAGAGATACACAGATGCACACAGAGACGAATAGAGACACACAGATACACGCAGAGATGGATACAGACACGCGGATACACACAGAGTTGAATACCGACAGTCTGGTGCACACAGAGATGAATACAGACATGCAGCTGCACACAGACATAAATACAGGCATGCAGATACACACAGAGACAAATACAGACATGCAGATACACACAGAGACAAATACAGACATGCAGATATACACAGCGATGAATGCAGAAACGCAGATACACACAGTGAAAAAATCAGACATGCAGAGACACACAGAGATGAATATAGATGCACAGACACACACGGAGACTGATGCAATAGCACATATACAGACACACATGGACAAATTCCTGAAGAAGGGCTCATGCCCTAAACATCGATTCCCCTGCTCCTTGGATGCTGCCTGACCTGCTGCGCTTTTCCAGCAACACATTTTCAGCACACATAGACAAATGCCGATACACAGATGCACATGCGCACACAGATACCCAGTCATCAATACAGACGCACTACACCCAGTGCCACACCGACATTTAAATAGACATTGGGAATCTGCCAGTGTTTACTTTTCACGTGGTGACTTTCTCAATATTTCACTCACTCTGTGTGGCTTGTGTCGACCTTTCTGCTGTTCCATAGATAATCCTCTGCATTCTCTCTATAGCTTCCACCTCTTTCCTTTAATGAGGTGACTAGAACACGGTATTACAAGTGTGGTGTTATGACACGGCGATGAAACATTCTGTGAATGAAACCAAACACTCAGAAAAGCTCACCTCGCTCATAATCTGTTAAAGTCGAGTGACAGAGAGCTCACAAATTCCGCTACTTAACAGGAAATAATATCAATGTATCCCTTAATTCTAAAAGTGAACATTGAACAACAACAGTTATTCCCAACTCTAAGTTTCCCTTTCTCTGAACTGTTTGTTATCTTTCTCCACCTTTTACAATATAATCTTCCAATTAAAGAAAAACTGTATTACAATTACTTAAACCAGACAGTGGCTGTAGTCTCCAATGCCCTCCTTCTTTCCACTGAATATCTCCCTGGGTCATGTTCTGTCTTTTAATGCAAGGATATTTCGTTCAAAAAATGAATCTTACACAGAGAATGTTGTTCATGGCAGACTCGCACAATGGTAGTTTACTCTCTGTCTAAGTTCCAAAATGCGTGCCTCTTTATTCCCTCAACATCAGCTCATCTCCTTGGTTTGATGTTGACAAAACAATAAATTTAAAATCGATTGGATTTAGTATAGTGGGACATTATTTAAACTTGGTTGTTTAAATTCGAATAGTTGTTAAAAGAGCAACCAAAGCTCAACATATCTGTTTCACAGCCAGATGTTACATAGTTTCAGTACAGTAAACTCTGAAAATATTAGCTAGTCATATGACAAGTACTTGCAAGCTCTCAATGCAGAACAACATTCAACTTTATCACAGTGGGTTAAACAGTGGGATTATAGAGCTGCGGCATAACCTCATAGCTCTGAAACTGATCTCCCCGGCTGTGAAAGCCAACACATCATATGCTTTCTAAACAACAGCACCAACCTGGATGGCAACTTTGAGGATCTATAGACATGGACCCAAGATCCCGCCGTTCCAGATTTATCTCGATCTGTCAGCTCAGTTATGACAAGGTCTCTCTCATTAGTGAATACTGAAGCAAATATTCATTAAGAACTTCCATTACCTCCTCCGACTCCTGGCGTAAGTTCCCTCCACTATCCCTGATCGCCCTACCCTCACTCTGGCCATCCTCTTGTTTTTCATGTAAGTGTAGAACGTCTTAGGTTTTACCTTAATTCTACCCGCCAAGCCTTTATCATGCACACTTTTGTCTCTCCTGAGTTTATTCTTCATTTCCACCCTGGTTACCTTGCAACCTTCTAGGGCACTGCTTAACCCTTGCCTCCTTAACCTTATGTAAGCTTCATCCTTCCTCTTGATTAGATCTTCTAAAGCGCCTGGCACAATGAAGATATGGAGTTGTAAATGGATGGGAGTTGCACATCCTGTCACTTGCAGCATGGGCTGCAAGTTTCCCGACAGTGTGCAGTGATCAAATACAGTATTACTGAGCAATGCACTCGGATGGTGGACACAGCTCTACATGCTGGAAGGGTAACTTCTCCAGGTTTACAGAGTTATTCACTGCACAGCCCCCCGTGGACTGATGTGGTCTGCACAGTCTGTACAGATTGCTGGTTTGTATTGAGCACTACACTAGCCTCATCTGCACAGTGCTTCACGCTGAATATATATCTCATCTGGATTATGATGTCTGATTCTGTGAGGTGGAGTTGGTATGGGGCATAACTGGCCATTTGAGCTGATCTGTCAGCATATTTATTTTATGTTCTTACTCTTGTTATTGGACCCGTCAGCATCTGACTCCTCCGGCTAATTCCATTTCTCTGAGAAGAGCCGTGTTTATTCAACTTGTTGATCAAGTAATCATCCAAATATAACACGAGTATCTGTCCTTCTGTACCTTAACCTGACCGTTGGTGCTAATATTCCTGAATCCCCGGGGACGTAATTATGAAGTTCAGAAACAACATGCAAAGTGCACGGCTCATGCTGTTCTATACATCACGGTTGTGGATCCCATTTGGATCCTTAATGTATCGAGAGCTGGCACTGTGAAGCTCAGGAACAATGAAATGGTGTGTCTCGGGCTTTTCACTGCCTGGTGTGCCCCAAGTGGTGCTCCATGAACAGTGGAGTGTGTGTTGGGCTGTTGTTCACTTCCCGGTGTGCCCCATCTAGTGCTCCATGGTGGACAGGGGTTTCCAGCACCTTTGAAAAACGTCTTTGAAACTTGTTCTGTGCCTGTTCACTGAACATCTGCATTTGTCCCTCTCAGCTGATCATGTGGTCGGTTACACGAGGAAGCCCCTCGAGTACTATTGTTAATTACCAGGCAGTGAATTTATAACTGAGGGGCTCCAGACTGACTCCTGTTATTGGAACGTTAGTGGAGGTGCTGGGAATGGTTTGCTGGAGGTTGTGCTGTCAGCTGCCTCAGACATTCAGAGAGACCTGAGCATTTGGTGACCCAACTCTGGATGGAGGATGGGGACGATAGTAACAGCATCTGGGTCTGTAACATGAACAATAAATAGAGCAGAGGCTGCAGAGAGGGGAAGCTCTGAAACCACGCAGTGAGTGTGTCTGGGGAAAGGGATCTGCTGGACCCACTCCGGGTTTTCCAGGAACAGCTTCCCAAGCTCCACTTAACCCTGGAGCAGAGTTTGAGGGGACACTGATTGAACAAGGAGCTGGTCATAGAGTGGTGTCACCTCCTTTAACACGACCTGCAGCTTCTCATCAGGGGGAGGACCGTGCTACCAGTGTTTTTTGGGTCAGAGTTTCATTCAGCATCTATGTTCCAGAACTTTCCAGGCAGGACTGGGTGACAGCTCCATCATCTCTCCGACCTCAACATCAGTGTCATCATTCAGTGACAGAGGATATATATGGTGGATGAGAGCAATAGGCCCGCTGGGAACATCAGGCAGCAGACGATCAGGGTGATGGAGCAACACATGCCATGTCTGCATGGCTCAGAGTAAACCCTTCAGTACACACGGTATCACTAAGTCTTGTAATCCCTCTGTATTTCAGTAACATACTGCCTGCCATTCTTCCTGGAAGAAAATGACAGGTTACATATGACGTTAAATCCCACCTGCCAAACTTTTATCCATTGATTAACTTGTCCATATCCATTTACAGACTCTACAACTTCCATTGATTATTTATTTTCCTGCTTATCTTAGTTCCATTGGCAAACTTAGTTACAGTACATTTGTTCCACTTCTCAAGATCATTGATATAGATGGCAAATAGCTGAGGACCCTGCACTGGTCACTGTGTGACCCTACTGGTTACATTCTTTTAAGCTGATAAAATCTGATTTATCCGGAGTGCCTGCTTTCTGTCTGATAACCAGCCCTCCCCTATTCCTGTGTAACACGTTCAAAGGACTGAAGAAAGACGAGGAACCTCAGTCAGCAATCCAGCTCCTCCAGCCTGCTCCACCATTGAATACAATCATATCTGATGACAGCCTGCTCCACCATTGAATACAATCATATCTGATGTCAGCCTGCTCCATCATTGAATACAATCATATCTGATGTCAATCTGCTCCATCATTGAATACAATCATATCTGATGTCAGCCTGCTCCATCATTGAATACAATCATATCTGATGTCAATCTGCTCCATCATTGAACACAATCATATCTGATGTCAGCCTGCTCCAACATTGAATACAATCATGGCTGATGTCAATCTGCTCCATCATTGAATACAATCATATCTGATGTCAGCCTGCTCCAACATTGAATACAATCATATCTGATGTCAGCCTGCTCCATCATTGAATACAATCATATCTGATGTCAGCCTGCTCCATCATTGAATACAATCATGTCTGATGTCAGCCTGCTCCATCATTGAATACAATCATGGCTGATGTCAGCCTGCTCCATCATTGAATACAATCATATCTGATGTCAGCCTGCTCCATCATTGACTACAATCATATCTGATGTCAGCCTGCTCCATCATTGACTACAATCATATCTGATGTCAGCCTGCTCCATCATTGAATACAATCATATCTGATGTCAGCCTGCTCCATCATTGAATACAGTCATGGCTGATGTCAGCCTGCTCCATCATTGAATACAATCATATCTGATGTCAGCCTGCTCCATCATTGAATACAATCATGGCTGATGTCAGCCTGCTCCATCATTGAATACAAACATATCTGATGTCAGCCTGCTCCATCATTGACTACAATCATATCTGATGTCAGCCTGCTCCATCATTGAATACAATCATATCTGATGTCAGCCTGCTCCATCATTGAATACAATCATATCTGATGTCAGCCTGCTCCACCATTGGATACAATCATGGCTGATGTCAGCCTGCTCCATCATTGAATTCAATCATATCTGATGTTAGCCTGCTCCAACATTGAATACAATCATATCTGATGTCAGCCTACTCCACCATTGGATACAATCATGGCTGATGTCAGCCTGCTCCAACATTGAATACAATCATATCTGATGTCAGCCTGCTCCATCATTGAATACAATCATGGCTGATGTCAGCCTGCTCCAACATTGAGTACAATCATATCTGATGTCAGCCTACTCCACCATTGGATACAATCATGGCTGATGTCAGCCTGCTCCAACATTGAATACAATTATATCTGATGTCAGCCTGCTCCATCATTGAATACAATCATGGCTGATGTCAGCCTGCTCCACCATTGAATACAATCATGGCTGATGTCAGCCTGCTCCATCATTGAAGACAATCATGGCTGATGTCAGCCTACTCCACCATTGAATGCAATCATATCTGATGTCAGCCTGCTCCATCATTGAATAAAATCATGGCTGATGTCAATCTGCTCCATCATTGAATACAATCATATCTGATGTCAGTCTGCTCCAACATTGAATACAATCATGGCTGATGTCAGCCTGCTCCATCATTGAATACAATCATATCTGATGTCAGCCTACTCCACCATTGACTACAATCATATCTGATGTCAGCCTGCTCCATCATTGAATACAATCATGGCTGATGTCAATCTGCTCCATCATTGAATACAATCATATCTGATGTCAGTCTGCTCCAACATTGAAGACAATCATGGCTGATGTCAATCTGCTCCATCATTGAATACAATCATATCTGATGTCAGCCTACTCCACCATTGACTACAATCATATCTGATATCAGCTTGCTCCATCATTGAATACAATCATATCTGATGTCAGCCTGCTCCATCATTGAATACAATCATGGCTGATGTCAGCCTGCTCCATCATTGAATACAATCATATCTGATATCAGCCTGCTCCACCATTGAATACAATCATATCTGATGTCAGCCTGCTCCAACATTGAATACAATCATATCTGATGTCAGCCTACTCCACCATTGAGTACAATCATATCTGATGTCAGCCTGCTCCATCATTGAATACAATCATATCTGATGTCAGCCTGCTCCATCATTGAATAGAATCATATCTGATGTCAGCCTGCTCCATCATTGAATACAATCATATCTGATGTCAGCCTGTTCCAACATTGAATACAATCATGGCTGATGTCAGCCTGCTCCATCATTGAACACAATCATGGCTGATGTCAGCCTGCTCCATCATTGAAAACAATCATGACTGATGTCAGCCTGCTCCATCATTGAATACAATCATGGCTGATGTCATCTCGGTCTCAGTCCCACTTTCCGGCCCACTCTCCATATCCCCTCAGTTACTCAATATCCCAGCATCCACTGCACTCTGGAACAGTGAATTACACTGATTTAAAATGCTTTGAGAGAAGTTCTCTCATCACTGTTCTAATTCCTCTCCACGTATCCTAAAACTCTGATCTCTTGTTGTAGGTTGCCCCACATGAGGAAATACCCAATGCATGTCGACATTATCAATCACCTTTAGCATTGTCCAGTCCTCAGTGACATCTCCTCTCATTTTTCTAAACGCCAGAGATATAGGCCTGAATTTCTCAATCTCTCTTCAGAGGACAAACTCCTTATCTCTGGAAACAGTCTAGTAAACCTCTTCTGAACTGCCTCTATGGTAATTGCATCCCTCCTGCAGTCAGGATATGAAAACTGTACACAGTACTCAACTGCGATCTCACAAATGCCTGGCATTATTGCAGCAGTACCTCCCTCGCTTTATAATCTATTCTTTCAAAAATAAATACCAAATTTGCAGTTTCCTTTCTCATTATCTGCTACACCTGCATCTGTGTCTTTTGCGATATGGATGAGGATTCCAGATCCCTCTGTACCTAAGCACTACGTAGTTTCCCTCTGTTTGGATAGTAAGTTGCCTTTCTGTTACACTGACCAAAATGGCCTCATACTTTTCATTGTTTCATTTCATCTGCAACCTATCCTTAACCATTCATTACAATTTCTCACCTGAGTCAGTGTCTTCTGAAAAACTGATTATAACATGTCCATCCCCTCAAATAGGTGATAGTATTTATTGCTAATAGTTGGGGCCTGGGGACTGAGCCCTCTGGTATTTTTGGAAACAGAAAATGAACCAGTTATTCCAACTCAATGCAATTCTTTGTTTCGCCAAGCCTACATCCAAGCGAATAAATTACTTCTAACCATATGCAAACTTATTCTGCAGATTAATCTTTTGTGCACACCTTAGTCAATGTCTTCTGCAAGTCCTGATTTTACATCTCCAGGATCCTCATTATGCAGCTTGCTTGTCACATTCTTAAAGACTCAAATAAATAATGAAAATATGATTCATCCTTTGTAAAATTATGTTGATTCTGATGGATTGTGGCTTCACTCTGTAAATGTTCTTTCATTAATTCCTGAATAATCGATTTTAATAATTTTCTTAATTTCCAGCAGTTTTCTCACTACTTTAAAGTCTCACCTCTATATATTCTCTTCATTCCCTCCAATCCTGTATAATTGACACATGGTGTGAAATGACCTACTCTGGTTGCTGTGTAAGAAGCATGAGTGGCTGAATGAACTCATTCTGTTCCCTGTGCACAAAATCAATGGGCTGATGTCAAAACAAAATCAAAACAAAACATAGATTAAACCGAGCTGAAACAAGGCAAATTAAATTAAATTACATAAAGTTACAACACCCAGCACAATCCGACCAAAGCTCCCCATCACCGGTAGCATGTTTTGCCATACCCGTATTTGTTCAGAATTCTTCCTCTCAGAGCCCTCACTGTTACACAAATGTCCTGACCAATTTAGCCAATAAAACCATGTGTATATGGTTGAAATAGGGACGCCACGTCCTATGACAATGTTCATTTCTTGGGTGCCCATACTCATAAGGAAGTCAAGGGGAATGGGCTCCATAACTCGTCTACACCACGATCAGCGTCCTGGGTGGTTTCCTGGAACCCAGTTTATCAGAATGTTCTTCCTCGCACAAAATGAAAGAATACTAAACAATTTATTCCCATGCAAGTCCAAAGAGGGAGGATTCAGCGAACACAAGAGGAGGGGCACCGAATTTGCCTTGACCTCGGTTCCCAAAACCCCTTCCAAAACACTTGCTACAGTGCACCAATACCTACGAAGCTTGTGGCATGATCACAAGCAATATGTAAGTATACCAACATCTATTGTACATTTGGGGCATAGTGGGGACTCTCTTGTCTTAAATTTGACAGGCTGCTCGGATGTCAATTAAACCCTGCGGAGTACCTTCAACTGCATAGCCTACATCCTATTGCAAATTGAAATCTTCCTTACGGTTTCCCAAATATCTTCCCACTCCTCTGGTGAGATCTCCACCCACAATTCCTGATCCCAGATTCCATGCAGCCGCTCTATATCATTTGAGACACTACCTCTTAATAAATGATAGAGGCTGCTGACCGAGAGAGCACCTGTGGACGAAGCACTCTTCCCTCCATTTCCGACCTATGGGGACTAACCATTAATGTAGTTGTTTTTTCTGTCTAAAGTTCCTCATCTAAAATTAACGAAAGTGGCCCCTCCAAGATAACTCATATTTCTGGCTCAGCTGCTCTAAAACCACCATGACCACCACGTCAAATAATTCTCCCAAACAGGAAACTCCTCTGGACTCTCAGAGCCTCTAGGCAGAATCCATCAATCCCAGCTGGGATCCTACCAATCCTACAATGGGAGTCAAAGGGGAAGATCATTTTTGTAAATTGCCCTCACTTTGTTGCATCATTTTACAGGCTTTAACTATTTTATGGACAATTGGATTTCTGCAATCCTCGTCTTGTCCATGAACAACAGATTAATGAGGGGACATTTTGCCTGGGATGCCTCAATGTCCAGCCAAACTGACCGCAGGTCTTTGCAAGCTCAATCAGCCACATCCGATTGCAGGGAACCTCGTTGGTATTTCTTAAAGTCCAGAAAATTCACACCCTTAATCTCCTGCAGAAGCTGCAATTTGGCGAGCTTCATAAGAGGCCACCTGTGGTGCCAGGTAAACAAGCTTAACCAACTGTAAAGCCTCCATAGAACCGACCTGGAGAGCATCAAAAGGACCATTTGCATGGGATAGAAGAAACGAGGAAGTGCATTCATTTTAACCGGAGGTATTCTACCTAACCAGGATATTGGAATATCTTCCCAGAGCCGAAGGTCCTGTCTTATCTTCTCGAGCACTTGCACGAAGTTTGCTTTATATAATTGACAGAAGGCTCGTGTGGTAAAAATGCCTAAATAGTGGAGACCTTCTTGTGACCATCTGAAAGGGAATCAGATTGCACCCCCCATGATCAGGTACTCGAATAACACCCAACAGACATGGCGTCCGATTTCATAAAATTGATGTTATACCCCGAGATAGATTCAAATAAATCAATCACTTCTTTAAAACGGGGCAAAGATATCATCAGGTTAGGTAGAGAGTGAAGAACGTCATCTGTGTAAGGATGATGTCATGCCTTCCTAACCCTACCACCCGTTCAGTTATAGTGGGGCCCCTCTGGGTGGCCTCTGCCAACGGCTCAATCACCAATACAAATAATAATGGCGAAAGGGGCACCTCTGCCAATGCTAAAATTATACCATTAGACCTTATACCATTAGTGAGAACTCCTGTCGCTGTTGCGTCACTATATAATTCTGCCATCCAACAGGCAAAGACACCTCCAAGGCAAAACAGTTCCAAGACATAAAAGAGGTACGGCCACTACACCCAAGCAAATGCTTTCTCTGCATCCAGCGAGACTACCAAGCCTGGAATCGACCTTGCTGGCACACCTCAACCATATTTTGCACTCTCCTAATATTAACAGGGGACCTGTGACTCTTAATAAAACCTGTCTGGTCCCCTTTCACAATGAAGGACAATATCTTCTCCAGCCTCAACGCTCGTATTTTCGACAAAAATTTTAAATTCTCCGTTTAATAATTGTATAGGCCTATACGAATAGGCAATCCTCTGGGGGTTTCCATCTCTTGAGAATAAGAGAAATGTTTGCTTCTCTCTGAGAGGATGGGAGGCAGTTCTGTCCACAGGAATAATTGAATATATGCAACATTGGCCCAGCCATCATGTCTATGAACTCCTAATAAATTTCACTCCACAAGCCATCTGGCCGATCGGTCTGCCACTCTGGAGCTGCCTTACCATATCCTGTATCTCTTGGATATCACGGGGCATTCAAAAGAGACTCCTGCTCTGAAGTTATATCTGGGAGGTCCAGGGTCTTAAAATGACTCCGTTTTCACCAATCTGTCCGCACAATCCTCTGACTGGAGCAACCCAGAGTAGAACTTTCTGAATGCTGCATTAACCCTTTTGGGACGGCAGGTGATAGTACCAGCACCCTCTCTAATGGATGTAATAGATTGGGGGCACTCTTCTTGCTGGCCAAGTGCGCCAAATACCTTCCCAGTTTAGCACCATACTCGAATAACCTCTGTATCGCAAAGGAAATCTCCCTGTTTGTGGTCTGAGTGAGCGCAGTGTTCAGAGCAGCCCGGAGCACTGTAATCTGCTGCAACTTAGTTACAGACAGTCTGTCAAAGAATGCTGTCTCAGCTGCCTTCAGCCAAGCCTTGAGCATACGCTACTGCTGTCCCTTCTGCCGCTTCTGAGTCACCGAGTAAGAAATAATCAAACCCCTTGTATAGGCCTTGGCAGTCTTCCAGAACACAGATGGGTTACTGGCCGTACCCAAGTTAATGTCCCAATAAAAACTTCAATTCCCGCGAAAAGTATTCAATGAATTTGCTATCTTTCAGGAGGCAAGGACCCATGCACCAGTCCTGCGAGCCTGTCCCATCGCCATCGGCCTTAACATCCACGTACACTGCTGCACGATCAGAATTTTGCTGGGCAGCATCGAATTTAAAAAGTCCAATGGGGCAAAAAATATGTCAATCCTGGTATAGCACTTACGTGGGTTAGAAAAAAAGGGGAAGCCCCTACCTTCAGGGTGAAGACATCTCAAACGTTCACCAACACAGCTCCCTGTTCAGGTCCACCAGCTTCCTTAATGGCTGGGAAACATCCGCGAGACCCCTTGACATCCTATCTACTTCAGGGTCCATAAGTCGGTTAAAGTCTCCCCTTTAATTGTACAATGTTCCCCAAGGGTCATCAACCTGGAGTGCGCATTTGAGGGGGTGTGGTGGGGCAATATTATACAATGTCCCATATTCCTCTCCATGTATTAAAGCTTTAAGGATCAGATACCACTCACGTTTGTCATTAATTTGGTCAAACAACTGAAGCGGAAGGTTTGTATGAATGAGTGAAGCTACTCCTCTACTTTTCGAATTAAAGGATGAAATAAATATCGGACCGAACCTTCCCTGCTGTAACTTTAAGCGCTCCTTATCAGTTAGATGTGTTTCTTGCAGCAAGGCTACATTGACCCCTTCCTTTCTGAGGCTTGAAAGTATCTTCTTCTCTTAATGAGTGAGTGACTCTCCTTAAGGTTCCACGTGCACCATTAAACAAGTGGTTAGCCATAACTATCCGAAGCAGCCCATGACCCATTAAAAAAAGTCCAATGGGGCAAAAAATATGTCAATCCTGGTATAGCACTTACGTGGGTTAGAAAAAAAGGTGAAGCCCCTACCTTCAGGGTGAAGACATCTCAAACATCCACCAAGGCAGCTCCCTGTTCAGGTCCACCAGCTGCCTTGATGGGGCAGCCTTGATGGAGAAGAACACATTTATAGCACGTCAAGTTAAAGCAGTAAACAGTTCATACCAACTTGAAACTATAACTACAATAACAACCAAATCAAAACTTCTCACAAATATTTCTAAAATGAGCCAACATATAACACTAATAAGTGGAGAGATCCCCCCTTCCTGCAGAGGGTGTACATATTACCCATTAATCCCCCATGGATCTTCCGAGCTGAAGCTGCTCATCATATCCAGGCAAAACAATGTTTTCAAAAGTTGCATGCGTCTTACAACAAGAAAATTAAAACCATCCAATCCATACTTTGACCTCAGGCAGTCCGGGTGAAACAAAATGTAACCACCCCCACCATCCCTAAACCCACTTTCTCATTCGGCGGTAAGTGAGAGAAATGAAAAGAAGTTGACGAGCTGGCCGTTTTCTTCTCGTTCTGGCAGCCCGACCAGGCTGATGTTCTTCTGATGGCCCTGATTTTCGAGGTCGTTGACCTACTCTACTAAGGCCCTTAGCTACCATTCCAGGGCTTCGACACGACCCGCCGAGGATTCTGCCATGGTTTCCAAAGTCGCGATCTGCTGTTCCACCTCGACGATGCACGGGCTGAGACGCTGGGTCTCCTGATCCTGCTTCTGCAGCTTGGCTGAGATCAGTTCCAGCCTGGTTCAGGTCTCCTCCTTCGCTGAATCAATCTTCTCTCGCAGGCTCTGAACTCTGAGGCCAGGCTCAACTCCACAGATAAGTCTCCTGGAGCGTTTGCAGAGGCCGACGTCACAGCCGCGGGCGTATCCATTGCTGCGGTGCCCTGCTGGTTGTGATCCTCATGATCCTTTTCCCTTAGTTATTTTCCGTTACTCACTTAAAATGGCATAGAGCAATACTGGGGATCAAAAACCTCCGATTTTACCACAAGACAGAGATGGTGAATGCATAACTTTGGCTGGGTTCTGGTGCAGAGCTCAGCAGGGCAGAACGACTGGATCACCACCATCTTGGATCTCACCCGAATAATCACTGTTAACAAACTTTTTTTGAAATGGTTTGAAGATGATTCTTGTAGGGGGAGACAATGGAGAACTATTGGATGTGATACAGTTAGATATTCAGGTGGATGTTTAAGAGTTCAGAAAGTGAATAGTAAATAAAATTGAACCAACGTGGTTCAGGGGCGACTTTGGGAAACGGAAAGGCAAAAGTGAAGTTGGCCTTCAGTTAACGGAAATTGGAATATCGAAGTAAAGGCGTTCTGCACAGACTGCATGCAGTGTGGATGAGATTATACCTGTGTTCTGTACTGTTTCAAAGAATGAGAGGTGATCTCAGGGAAACTTAGAAAATTCACCCACAGCAGACTGACTAATACAGGGGCATGGAAAAGTGCAGCAGGCAATGTTAGGGGGAACCCAAGATGTTCTACAAAAGCAAGCTGAACAGAATAACCAGGAAAAAATTAGGACCCATATCGAAACCAATGGGGTAATCAGTATGTGAAACCGGGGAACATTGATAGACTGTGACATGAGAGCTTCACATCTGTTTTATTTGAGAAAGGAAGATGCAGGTACAGAATTCAAGAAGATGGACTGGGAAGTTCTTGAGCAGATTTATATAAGATGCAAGTTGGGATTAATGGTTTTGGATGATGTAAAGTCCAGATGAGTTGTATCGCAGGATGCTGTTGGAGACAAGAGAGGAAATGTCCTGACCTAAATGTTTTAGTCGAATCTGACCACACAAGGGAGGTGCTAGAGGACTGGAGAACAGCTATGTGGCACCAAGTCACAGGGAAGGTTGTAGCGATAGACCAGTGTCTGGTGGTGTACCACAGCGAGAAGTGTAATGTATCTAATTATTTGTGGTATTCATAAATGATGTAAAATTTAAGTGGAGGGGGCGGTGGGGGGTGGGGGCTGAGCGTAATAAGTAATTTTGTGTTTGACACAAAGATTTGCCAGGTGGTTGGCAGTGAGGAGGAAAGCCTTATGTTACGGGAAGATACAGGTGGAATTGTCAGATGGTCAGATCAATGGCAGAAGGAATGGAACATTGATAAATAGGATGTGATGCACTTTGGATGAAGGAACTAGAGAGGGGAGTATTCAATAAATAGCAGAACACTAGGGAGGTCAGAGGGTGTTTCGCCACACATCCCTGAATGTGACTGGACAGTATAATAGCCAGTTAAGAAATCACACGGGACTGTAGGCATGGTGTTCATTCCTCGAGGCGACATAATATGAGTTAAACATGCCATTGGTTAGGCCATAGATAGATTACTGTGGGCAGTTCTGGCAGCCACATTACAGGAAGTGTTTTGGATTCTCATTAACATCAGAAGCTATTGGTGTCACCACAGAGTTGGAAGCTTCAGTGGATTTGTTGCCCTTCCTAGATTGGAGAACTGCATCTGACAATCTGTGTCTGATCTTTCCTTTTTGCCAAGTACATGTTTATGGGATATTACTGTATCAGAACATTTCATTGTTGATAGAGTCTAGGCCAAACCTTCAAATATTTTTGAGGAGCTCTGCGGTCTTCTATAACACGTGACTCCTTCTCTTCTTGTATAATTCGTTGGATGCACTAAATGGGCTATCTCTAAACTTCTCCAATAATTTCATTGAGCTGAATGACTTCCTCATATTCCTGTGAAGATAGCGTGAGGCGCTGAATAATCTCTTCCTTTCAACTGTGGAACTGTGCAGTGTCCAGCAGCATTGTTGCATGAATGTTACCGATACTTCCAACAGAACAAGCCTGAATGTTGTCCAGGTCTTGCTGCACATGGACACAGAGTAGTTCAGGAGCTGAAGGGGGACATTTTTCCTGAATCTTGAGTGACCTTCAATGAACACACTCACTTCTAATCTTTATGAAGCAGCTGAAGATGTTTGTGCTGAGGAAGCTACCTTGAGGATCTTTTGCAGATATGTCCAGGACTGCATGGATTTTTGTACACAAACCACAATAATGGTGCTTTATGCTTTAAATCACTCTAACCAGGGAAGTTTAAAACTCATTCCCATTTAGCGCAATCCTGCTCAGGCTCCTTGAGACCATCCTTAGTTAAATGATGCCTTGATGTCAGGGCCGGTCACTATTCCCTGAGCCTTTGTGTTCACATCTTTTGCTCATATCAATAGGTCACAGTGTGGGGGTAAGGAGTGCTTTTTGACCAATCAGAGTTGAGGGCTGTGAAGAACTGGACATGAAAGAGGATATTATACCTTCTGATCTTATTGTGGGTGAAGACATGCTTGTGGGGGGAGGGGGGCGTGTGGATGAATGACATACCCCTGGTTGTGGGGTTCTCACATTCTATTATTGGAAAGTAGAAGGTGTTATTTTCCTGGAACTCTGTTATTGAATGTTGCCAGATTGTCTGGACCATCTCTGGCTGAGGTGTTGGGGCTGCATGCACCGTGAAACTGGGTCTACAACATGACCAACATATGAAGCAGATGTTGCAGAGAGGGGAAGCTCTATCAAGAGAGATGAGCGACCTCTTTGATACCCAACCTGGGTTTTCCAATAACATTTTCCAAACCAGCCCAAATTGTGTGTGAGAGTTTTGAGGGGCTGAATTGTCTCCTGTATTTCTGTGCACTAGGGTATCGCAGTAAGTAGCCTCTAACTGTCCCTGTCAAGCAGGTTTGAGGGACTGAATGGAACACAGAAACATGGGACTGAGTAGCAGAAATGGGCCATTAGACACTTTGAGCCTTCTCCAACAGGCACTAAGATTGTGGCTGATCAGGTTATGGTCACAGCCCCATTTTCCTGTCTGTATCCCGTTATCCATGACTCACTTCTCTGCCAAATATTTAACTAACTCAGCTTTGAATCAATGTAAACAAAGGGGTATCTCAAACTTGTGGGGAAGAGAATTCCCACATGAAATGCCTGTTTAGAATGTCTCCTCATCCCTCTTATAAGAGTCATATAGCACGCAAATTTGTCCGTGCTGACCAGACATCCCAATCTGATCGAGTCTGATTTGCCAGCATTTGGCTCATATTCCTCTATACCTCCTTATTCAGATACCCATCAAGATGCCAGACTCCATCACTTCCTCTGGCAGATGATTTCATATGCACACCTCCCTCCATATGAAATCATTGCCTTGAAGTTCCTCTAAAATATTTCCCCTTGCACCTTAAACCTATACCCTCTATTTTTGGAATCCCCTATTCTGGGAAATAGACCTTGTCTATTTACAAAATCTATGCACCTTATGATTTTATAAACCTCTATATGGTCAGCCTTAAGTCCGTGATTCTGCAGGGAAAACCACTTTTGCCTATTCAGCCTCTGCTTATAGCTCAAACTCTCCAAACCTGGCAACATCCTTATAAATCTTTTCTGAACCCTTTCAAGTTAAACAGCAACCTTCGTACAGCAGGGAGACCAGAACTGCACACAGTATTCCAAAATGTGGCCTCACTGTCATCCTGTACAGCTGTAACATGACATCCCAACTCCGAAACTCAATGCTCTGACAAATGAAGGCAAACATACCAAACACCTTGTTCACTATACTATTCACTTTGAAGGAGTGTTGCACTACATCTCTCCGTCTCATTGCTCAGCAACATCCTCCAATAAATTTCCATTAAGTACCCCGATTTGCTTCCCAAAATGCAGCACTTCACATTTATCTGAATTAAACACCATCTGCCATTCGTCAGCCCATGGGCCCGTCTGATCGAGGTCTCATTGCATTCTGAGATAATTTTCTTCATTACCACAACACCAAAAATGTTGGTGTCATCTTCAAATTTGCTACCCTTACCACCTATGGTCACATCCACATCATTTACATAAATGACGAAAAGCAGTGGGCTCAGCATTGATCCTTCTGGCACACTCCTGTTCACAGGCCTCCAGTCTGAAAAGCAATCCTCTACCAACCTCTGTCGCCTTCCTTCAATTTTTTTTTATTCAATTGTCTTGGGTGCGCTGGTTCACATGTGACCTAACCTTACTAACTTGCCTAATATGCTGAATCTTGTCGAAGAACTTGCTCCAGTCTATATGGAAAGCATCTACAACACTGCCTTCATCAATCTGCTTTGTCACCTCTTTAACATACTCAGTCAAATTAGTGTGACACGATTTCTCATGCAAAAAGCCATGGTTACTATCCCCAATCAAGCCTTGCCTTTGAACATGCATGCAATTGGCTCTCCCTCAGAATCCCGTCTAACAACTCACCCACCACTGATGTCAGGCTCACCGGTCCAGAGTTCCCTGGGTTGTTGAGTAACTGTTTTCTTTTCTACTGCCACTCCTCTATTGGTCACAGCAAATTATCGGTGTTACCGGTTTGATGATATGGCTTGTAATATAGGTCACACATTGGGTCAGGGTCGTCCTAGGAAGAAGTCATGTAGATTTACTTCTCCGTTAAAATACAAATTCATGACTAAAACAAAGTTCTTCAAGCTATGATGTAAAGGTTAATGACAAACAGTGTAGAAATTACAAAAATGTACATTGATATTTCCATTACTAAAAGTAATGAGGAGCACAAACATATGCAGACACACACAGATACATACACAGACACACATAGACAAACTCAAAGACACACACAGACGTGCACACACAGACACACTCAACCTCACAAAAACACAGAAACACAAAAACACGGACACATAGACACGCATGCACCCGTAAATACACACACTAACACAGACAAATGCACGTACTATAGTGCGTACAAAATTAGAGCAGTAAAAAGGCCTTTTGGCCCATCCAGTCAACTGAACTATTGATCATGGATGACATGTTTTTCAAGCCAGTTCTACTACCCTCTCACAACAAGCCTTGAACCCATCTTTAATCATAACTTATCGAATTATATCCGAGACTCTAAGATGTGTGTGTGTGTGTGCGGCACGCGCATGCACGTGTGTATCTGTGTGTGTGTGTGTGTAATGTCTCTTTGTGCGTCCGTGTGTGTGTGTGTGTGTGTGTCTCTGTGTGTGTCTTCGAGGAGAAAGTGAGGACTGCAGATGCTGGAGATCAGAGCTGAAAATGTGTTGCTGGAAAAGCGCAGCAGGTCAGGCAGCATCCAAGGAACAGGAGAATTGACGTTTCGGGCATAAGCCCTTCTTCAGGAATGTGTGTCTGTGTGTGTATGTCTGGGTGCGTGTGTATGTGTATGTGTGTCGTGTATGTGTCTGTGTATGTGTGTGCGTGTGTCCTAATAGCAGGAGACAGCATTATCGAGGACGGTTGTTTTTCGGACTGGAGGCCTGTTGTTATGGACTAGGCCAGACCACTCAAAATATTCTTGAGCAGGCAGCGCAGACTATAACTTTGTAATTTGTTTCAGTAAATGCACAGTGAAAATTATCAGGTTTTAACATAGACAAAAAATATTCACAAAACTACACAATGAAACACAAAGAACAGAATAAAGAACCCCTACAGAACTCAATCTATTCAAACTAGACTTAATTAGCTGTTCTGGAAGTACACAACCATCCCAATAAGCAAACCCCCCTTAAAAACAGTACGAATGGAACAAATGATTGCACGTTAAAGTTAGAAGGGCAGAAGGAGGGGGAGAGAGAGAGAGAGGGAGAGAGAGGGAGAGAGAGAGAGCCTGTCCACAGAGCTAAACTGCAAACTGGTTCTGGACTGAACTGCTCACCTCGAGAGCTGACCACTCCCCTTTCATTATACCTTTAATCACAAAACCGTTCAATCTCTGTACCAAACCAATCACCTTGGAGCCGAGAACTATTTACGACGCCTCTGAAAAAAAATTCAAGGACACATTATCTTTGAGAAAAGGAAGCTTTTAAAGAAAAGGGACTAGGTTTGTGAGACTGTGCACAGTGGTGTTCCACAGGGACTTGTGCTCAATCCATTTTTGTTTTGACATTTAGACAAATGATTCAGATGAGAATTATAGAAGGCGTGGTTAGAAAGATTGTGGATGAAACCAAGTTTGGCTATGTAGTGGACAATGAAGATTACACAGGGACCTTGATCAAATGGCTTGATGAATCTGAAGAGTTATACAGCACCGAAGCAAACACTTTTGACCAACTCGTCCATGCCAAGCTGATTTCTGAAAGTAATCGTGCCCTACTTGGGGTGGTGCAGTGGCTTAGTGGTTAGCACTACTGCCTCACAGTACCAGGAACCTGAGTTTGATTGCTGGCACAGCTGACTGACTGTGTGGAGTTTTCACATTCTCGCTGTGTCTGCGTGGGTTTCTTCCCACAGTCCAAAGTTGCGCAGCTTATGTCAATTGGCCATGCTAAGTTGCACATAATGTCAGGTGAATTAGTCGGGGTAAATGTGGTGAGATGGTTCTGGATAGGTAACTCTTCTGAGAGTCGGTGTAGACTTGTGCTACACTGTAGGGAATCTAATCAATTTGCCAGCAATTGGAACATATCATTCTAAATCCTTCCTATCAATATATCCATCTGGGTTCCTTTTAAATGTTGTAATTATACCTACCTCCATTACTTCTTCTGGCAGTTCATTATGTACACGCTCCACATTCTGAGTGATATTGTTGCCCCGACGTCACTTTAAAATCTTTCCCCTCTCACATTAAATCTATGCCTTCTAATTGTGGACTTCCAAGCATGGGGAAAAGATCTTGACTATTCACCCCCTATCCATGCACTTCATGAATTTATAAACCTCTAGAAGGTGCAAATATGTCTCCCACCCAAGGTCTGTGCTTTCAGGCATCCGGGGCTTAAATTCTGAAATTCAATACTGACACCTCTTCCATCTCGATCAAACCACAATTTAAAAATCATTTTACTCAATGCGTTCAGACATATTATTAAACATCTCTCGTTGGATTAGTTGGCCTCCAGTTGGCCCTATAGGGGCCAGAGGTAGGGACACTACCACCACTCCACAATAGCCCCAAAAGTTGCAGCATTATTCTCCTGTGTGTTCGTTCATCAGCCTGTTCTGACATGCTGCACCTGAATCCAGACAATCTGATCTCGATCTAGGGACACTGCCAGGGAAGTTCAGGAATTGGAATAGAAATCGGAGCTCTGCCTCAGAGGCAGGGATACTACCAACTGCACAAAATCTAAACCATGCCCAAATTTTTAACTTTAAATGCCAGCTTCCAGATCGGTATGGATTTATTGAAATCTGGTTCACTGTACTGAATTACCCAGTTAAAATAATAACGTTCTTAAAAAACGCAAGGTACTTGCCTCAACTGTAGGATGTCGAGTTTATGAGCTCTGCCTTCGAGATAAACTATGAACATCTTTAAATACTTGTCTATTATTTCCAGATTAAATGGCTATTATCTGTAGTCTGCAATATGAGGGAATGAAATCCTGCAGACACACACTGCACTATGAAGGATCTTGAATAAATATCAACACGGAACACCAGAGACAAAAACAGAGCTTACTTTCTGGCCTGAAACACCGATCACTGTTTCCCAGATCTAACGTGTGACTGCCCTCTTCCTAAAACCAGCAAATGGTACAATGTAACTGATTACTGTCCATCCTTTCTTCCCAATATTATCACTCACTGGGCTAAAGAATTGCAGATGGAGTGTAATGTTGATAAATGCGAGGTATTGTACTTTGGTAAAACAAACAAAAAAAAACACATATGAGCCATTGGTAGTGTTGTAGAACAGATCAACGTGGGGTTTCAGGCATAATTCTTTGAAGTTTGCTTCATATGTAGACAGGATGGTTATGAAAGTGTTTCACTTGATGTTCTTCATTGTATAGACATAGTCATAGAGATGTACTGAACGGAAACGGATCCTCTGGTACAACTTGTCCATGTCGACCAGATACCCTAACCTCATCTTGTCAATTTTGCCAACCCCTGCCCATATCCGTCTGAACCCTTCCTATTTATATACTCATCCAGATGTTTCTTTTTAAATACTTTAACTTAACCAGCCTCTGGCAACTAATTCCATACGCATACCATCCTCTAAGCATAAAAATTGCTACTGTGGTCCCTTTTAAATCTTTCCCCTCTCATCTTAAACCTATGCCCTCTAATTGTGGACCCGCTTACCCCGGGGAAAAAACATTGTCTAGTTAGCCTATGCATGCCTCTCATGATTTCATAAACCTCTATAATTCACCTTTCAGCCCCTAATGATTCAGAGAAAACAGCCCCAGCCTATTCCAGCTCTCCCTACAGCTCAAATCCTCCAGCCCTGGCAACATCTTTGTCAATTTTTAAAAAAACTTTCCAAGTTTCACAACATCTTTCCGATAGGAATGAGACTAGAATTGTACGCAATATTGCAAAAGTGGCCTAACCAATGTCCTACACGGCCGCAACATGACCTCCCAACTTTTTCACTCAGTGGTTTGAACAAAAAGGAATGCATATTAAACACCTACTTCACTATCCTATCTAACTGCAACTCTACATTCAAGGAAATATGACCCTGTACTCCAAGGTCTCTTTGTTCAGCAACGCTGTCCAGGACCTTATCATATATAAGTCATGCTCTGATTTGCTTTTTCAAGGTTTAGCACCTCGCATTAATCTAAATATACCTCCACCTGCCACTCCTCGGTCCATTGGCCCATCTGAACAAGATTCCATTTTACTCTGTGGTAACGTTCTTAACTGTTCATTACACCTCTAATTTTGATGCCATCTGCAAATTTACTCGGTATATCTCCTATGTTCTCATCCAAATCATTTATATAAATGACGAATAGCAGTGGACTGTCCTTTGAGTACAGGTGTTGGGACGGTATTTTCAGGTTGCACAGGACATTCATGAGGCATGTCCTATAGGACTTTATGCAGTTCTGGTCGCCCTGTTATATCGAGAATATTATCAAGTTCGGGAGAATTCAGAAGAAATTTATCAGGATGTTGCTGGGAATGGAGTGTTTGCATATAAGGTCAGGCTCAACAGACGCGGACATTTTCTACTGGAGCGTAGGAGGCTGAGAATTAACCTTTTAGAGGTTTAGAATATCATAAGAGGTATCGGTAATGTTGAATGGTAGGTGTCTTTTCCCTGGAGTGGGGGATTGTTTTAAGATAAGAGGAGAAAGTGTGTTAAAAGACATGGCGTCATAGAGCTGCATAGCATGGTAACAGACCCTTTGATCCAACGTGTCCACGCAACCAGACAGCCAAAATTATTCTCCTCCCATTTACCGGCATTTGGTCAATTTCCATCTAAACCCTTCCCATTCATCTGTCCATCCAGATGCCTGTTAAATGTTGTAATTGTGCCAGCCTCAATACCTTCCTCTGGAGGCTCATTACACACGAAACATCCTCTACATGAAGATATTGCCCATTAGAGCCCTTTTTTGTCTTTACCATCCAACCTTAAACCTTTTCCATCTAGTTTTTGACTGCACTACCGAGGGAAAAGACCTTGGCTATTCAATCTATCCGTTGCACCCACGATTTTACAAACTCTAACATCAACCCTCCTCCTCTGATTCTCCAGGGAAAACAGGCTCAGCCTATTCAGCCTCTCCCTGTAACTCAAACCCTCCAATCATGGTAACCTCAGTGTAAACCCTTCTTGAACCCTTTCGAGTTTGACAACATGCTTCCTACAGAGCAGGGAGATCAGAATTGCATACAGTAACCCAAAAGTGACCCGAACCAATGTGCTGTACAGTCGCAGTCCAGTCTCCTAACGCATATACACAATGCACTTGACCAATTACATATCAAATACTTTCTTCACTACCCTATCTACCTGCAAATCTACTTTCAAGGAAGTATAAATCTGTACTCTGAGATCATTTTGTTCAGCAACACGTCCCAGGATTTTACCAGTAAGTGTATAAGTTCTGCCCTGATATGCCTTTCCAATATGCAGCATCTCACATTTATCTAAATTAAACTCTGTCTGCCACTCCTCGGCCCATTGGCCCATCTGATTAAGGTCCCGTCGTAATCTGAAGTAACCTTCTTTGCTGGCCACTATACCTCCAATTTTGGTGTCATCTGCAAACCTACTAACTGTCCTATGTTCATATCGAAATCATTTATATAAGTGACGAATAGTAGCGGATCCAGCACCGATCCCCGTGGCACTCCATTGGTCACAGGCCTTCAGTCTGCAAAACAACCCTCCACAACAACACTCTGTCCTCTACCTTTGAGCCAGTTCTGTATCCAACTGGGTAATTCTCCCTGTATTCCATGTGATCTAATCTTGCTAACCAGTCTCCATGGGGAGTTACATCAAATGCCTAACGGAAGTCCATATAGATCACTTCCAGTGTCTGCCATCATCAATCCTGTCCGTTACTTCTCAACAAAAACAAAATCAAATTAGTGAGACATGATTATCCACGCACACCCCCATTTCACTATGCATATAAAGGGCTTTTGTACAGATCATCGATTTTCCTGTTCGTCAGATGCTGCCTGACCTGCTGTGCTTTTCCAGTAACATTCTCATCTAGACTCTGATCTCCAGCATCTGCAGTCCTCACTTTTGCCTATCCCTAATCAGTCCTTGCCTTTCCAAATGCATTTAAATCCTATAGCTCATGATTCCCTCCAACACCGTGCCCACCACTGATTTCAAGCTCCCCAATCTATAGTTCTTGGCTTTTTCTTTCCATTTTGTTTAATAGCAAAACTTTAGTCAAACTCATGACTTCCAGCATCTCACCTGTGGCTATTGATGATGACAACATCTCAGCAAGGGACCCAGCATCACTTCCTTAAATTCCTACAAATTTATTGGATCCACCTGATCAGGACCTGTGAGGTGATTCATGTTTTACACAGCATGTGGTTCGTGAAGGGAATGTACTTTCTGAGGAAGTGATGGATTGTGGGTGAAGTTATAACACTTAAAACGCATTTGGTTATATACAAGAATAAGAGAACATTTGGACAAATCTGGGCCAAGCGCAGGCACGTGGGACTGGTTTAGCTTAGGATTATGGTCAGCATGGACTGTATGGGCCGAAAGGCCTGTTTGCAAGTACCGTGTATAACTCGATGAATCTATGTGTGTTTGCATGTCTAAGTATGTGTCTGCATATTTCTGTTCGTGTTTGTCTATTCCTGTGTGTCTATATATGTCTCTGTTAACCTCTGTTTGCATGTCCATCTCTCTGAGCTTGTTACATGTGTTCCTGCATTAGTGTGTGGATCTCTGCCTCTGCACCTCTGTGCAATGGGAACTCTTCTTGTTTTTGGTGTGAATCACTGAAACTGGGTCAAAACCACTCTCCCTTCCTCTCCCTTTCCCTGTTTTCTTTAAAATGATACAAGCCCACACTCTTCTCGACTGGTTTAGGTCTTTTCAATCCTTTCTCACATGTAAGGTTACTCGTAAGAGTAAAACATTAATAAGTCCAAGTTAAAGAAAGTGCATTAAAATTAATCTAATCGCCTTGGAAAGTGGCTCACTCGGAATTGCTTGGATATAATTGCAATGGAAATATGCTTTAATGTGTAGACTGTGTGTTGGAAATACTACCCAGTGAAAAACCATTTCCACATTGCAGAAACAGCGCAGATATTTCTCCACATGAACATGTTCCACTCTGAGGGCCTAAGGTCAATGACAATCCTCTCCAAACCAACCTAGTATGTGCATGTGCATCTGTGTATGTTCACCCGCGCGTGTATGCGTGTGTATGTGTGTGTGTATGTTTGGTGCAATCAAAATTCAGGTTGGATTGCGCTGTGAACTGCTGCCCTCCGTCTCTCCCTCCCAGACTGAATCCCTGATTGTTTACACACTTCAGCATCTCGATTACAGTGGGGTGGTGGGTGGGGGATCGGGGTGGGGGTGCAACAGAGATTGACAACAACAGAAATCTCCGCAGCTCTGGAAGCATCTTTGGACAAAAATGAAAGTTGACATTTTACATTTAGTGATCGTTACTCAGTACTCATATTGGGGGATATTACATCACTTTAAACACCACAGAAAGTGCCAGACCCGCCCCACACAGATACACACACGAATACAGACACATAGAGGCACTCACTATGCATTGACAGTAATGCAGACCTGGAGAGTGTGTCAATTTTTCACTCGCTCTGTCTGGTGTGTGTCAGTATTTTTGGGTGGATTCTGACTGGAGGACAATTTCAATATTTTCAGATACCAAACCTGAAAGAATTGTGAAGTTTGTTGTGGATGGTGTGGAACTCCAACAGGAAAGTTATAAATTGGTGTAGTGTTCAGGTGTATGGCAGATGAGGGTCAATGCAGCGCAGTGAGGTGGTGCTCTTTAGCAGGAAGGACATTGAAAGACAATATAAAACAGGTTTTACCGTTATAAAGGAGGTGCAGGGACAGAGGGGCCAGGATGTATATGAGAACAGTTTATTGAAGATGTCAGGACAAATGAGGAGAGCAGTAACTCTCACAGATCAGTTTCAGTATCTGAGCTGTTTAAAGGGGGAGGTGTAGGAGGGAGTCTCCGTGCTCCCTTCCTGGGAGGTGGTGGTGACAATGTGTTGTGAGCCCACCCTCCTGCCCACCGAGACCGTGGGGATTCCATTTGTACCAGCTCAACACAAAAGGGAGATGGCATCAGGGCCACGGCCTCTAAGTTGTGCCAAGGGAAACAGAACTGCCAGTGGGTTAAAAGTGAGAATTGCCCTTCACTGAACATTGCTCCTTACTCTGTCGGTGGGACGTGGATGTTTCAGAATCTCCTGTCCTATTCCAGGCTGTTTCTCCTGGAATGGGAGAAGTGGAGGGAGGGAGGGAGGGTGGGAGGGATACCCCTGCTGTTAATGCTGGTGTCGGTGAGTTGTCTGGAGGGAGTCAGTCCACAGTATTGTATCCATGCAATGTTATCGTTGTGTGTGGGGGGGGGTGTGTGGGGAATAATGGAGAGAGACAGAGAGAGAGAGAGAGAGAGAGAGGGAAGAAGCTGCAAGCAGCAGTGAGAGCCGTGGAGCGTGAACGTTGTTCTGGATCGCTGCTATAACAGATATACAGTTAGTGTGAGGGAGCAGAGAGAATATGGTGACCCTTATTCTTGCAGAGCGGGGACGGTTCTTGATGCTTGTCCTGTATTGCTAGACGTTTCTTCAGACCGCAGATACTGCACTGAACTAGGTGGGGAGCTCAGACCATGCTCTGTGGGTCTTGCTGGGAAGAGAATTGTCCCCCTCTGTACTACCCCATCCACCAGGACCTCCATGCCCCAGTCGACAAACTGTGGTGTAATTGCCCCTTATCTGCCATGCTCGGGGTAAACTGTACAAACCAGCTCCGACATCAAAAAAGCTCAACTGTGTGCCCACTGGCCTTTTAAAGATGGCACCAGTGCCAGGGATCACGGAATACCCAGGGGCATCAGTGCGATGGTGAGTAGCTCCAGCCATGATGGGTGGAAGAATAGGGCTGGCATTGAATGAGAGGGGCACCATGGGATGGGGTAGGTAGTTAATGAGGTGAGTTCGATAAGGTAGCACCAGGAAATTAACTCGACCTTGTGCAGACAATCCCTCTGTCACACTCAATGAAAATGGCACTGAGATCAATTATTGTTTGATCCAGCCCAATGAGACGAAGACAATGTTGACCCCAATCCCAGTTAAAACGCTGCAGCTGCTTGACCAATGCTCTCCATCACAGAGAAGGAGCTCAACGTCACCTTCCCCTTGGGAAATATGGCAGGGCAGGAGACTGAGCTATCAGTGGGGAAGCACTTTGAGACACATAATCATAATTCTATTAGTTTTAAAATAGAGATGGAAGAGGATGAACTGGGTCCAAAAGGTAACGCTCTAACTTGGAGGAATGCCAATTTTGATGATATTAGCAAGAACTTCCAAACTGGATTGGAACAGATATTCGCAGTTACGGGGCCAGCTGAGAAGAGGGAAGCCTTCAAAAAGGAGATGTTAAAATCACAGAGACAGTCTGGTCCTGTTAGGGTGAAGGGTAAAGCTGGTAGGTGTAAGGAATGCTGGAGGACGGGAGAAATTGAGTGTCTGGTCATGGATAAGAGGGAAGCAATGTCAGGTAGGGAGAGTAGGACTCAAGGTTTTTTTCAGTACTCATTCACGGTTGAGGGTATCACTGGTTGGACCTGCATTCATTACCCATTACTAATTGCCCAGCGGGCAGTTGCGAGTCACATTTCAACTCTCCCTCCCACTCTGTCGAAAACATGGAGATCCTGGGCCTCCTTCACCGCCGCTCCCTCATCACCAGACGCCTGGAGGAAGAAAGCCTCATCTTCCGCCTCGGAACACTTCAAGCCCAGGGAATCAATGTGGACTTCAACAATTTCCTCATTTCCCCTTCCCTCACCTCACCCCAGTTCCAAACTTCCAGCTCAGCACTGTCACCGTGACTTGTCCTGAGTTATCCTACCTGCCTATCTTCTTTTCCACCTATCCACTTCACCCTCCCCCCGCCCCCGACCTATCACCTTCATCCCCTCCCCCATTCACCTATTGTACTCTATGCTACTTTCTCCCCACCCCCACCTTCCTCTAGCTTATCTCTCCACGCTTCAGGCTCTCTGCCTTTATTCCTGATGAAGAGCCTTTGCCCGAAACGTCGATTTTACTGCTCCTCGGATGCTGCCTGAACTGCAGTGCTCTTCCAGCACCACTAATCCAGTTATGAGTCACACACATTGTTGTCGGTCTGGAGTCACATGTAACTCAGGCAGTTTGCTTCCTTCAAGGCCATCAGCAAACCTGATGGGTTTTTCCAAAAATCGAAAATGGATTCATCATCGTCATTTGGCTCTTAATTCCAGTTTCAAAGTGACTATTGAGAAGGGACTAAAGCCAGTAGGAGTATACATAAGAGGGAAATCCGGAGGCCATAAAGGGGACATGAAATAGTTCTGGCAAGTAGGGTTAAGGAGAATCCAAAGGGACTCTACACATACATTAAGGACAAAAGAATAGCTCAGGAGAGATTTGGGCCACTTAAAGATCAGAAAGGTTGCCGATGTGCAAAACCGCAGGAGATGGAGACGATACTGAACAAGCATCATGCGTCAGTATTGACTGTGCAGAAGGATATGGAAGCTAAAGAACTTTGGAAATAAACCGTGACATGTTGAAAAGTGCCTGTATTACAGAGAAGGAGATGCTGGAGTTCGTAAACCGTTAAGGTGGGAAAACCTTCAGCACCTGATCAGATGGACCCGAGAACTCTGTGGGAAGCGAGTGAAGTGATTGCTGGGCCCCTTGCTGCGATATTTGTATCGTGAATTGTCACAGATGAGGTACCGTAACTTAGCTTGTGAACTTGGTGCGATTACTGACAACATTTTGAAGGATGATAAGGAAAAGCTAGTGAGCCACACTTCCGTGGAGCAAGCTGTTGATAAGGATTATGAGGCACAAGGTTTGCATGGATTTTGAAAAGCAAGGACTGATAAGTGATAGGTATCATGGCTCGAAGCATGGAAAGTTGTATCTCACTAAATTGACTGAGTATGTTTGAAGAAGTGACTAAGAGGATTCATTGAGGCAGCGGTGTACATTGTTGATATGGACTTCAGTAAGGCATTTGCCAACTTCCTGCATGGTAGATTGGTTAACAAGTTTAGTTCATATGGAATACAGGGAGAACTAGCTATAGGTATACAGAATTAGCCCGAAGGCAGGAGACAGAGGGTGGTGGTGAAGGATTGATTTTCGAACAGGAGGGTTGTGACCATTGGTGTGCTACAAGTGTTAGTGCTGGCTCCACTGCTTTTCACTATTCACATAAATCATTTGGATGTGATCATTACAGCAATAGTTGCTAAGTTTGCAGATGAAACCAAAAATGATGGTGCAGTGGACAGCAAAGAAGGTTTACCTCAGAGTACAATGGAATCTTGATCAGATGGGCAGATGGGCTGACAATGGGAAGGTGGTTTTTAATCTAGATAAACGGGAGGTGCTGCATTTTGGAAATGCAAATCAGGGCAGGACATGTACACTTCATGCTAGCGTTCTGGGGAGTGTTGCTGAACAAAGAGACATTGGAATGTAGGTTCATAGTTTCTTGAAAGTAGAGTTGCAGTTAGGTCGAATAGTGAAGAAGGCATTTGGTATGCTTGCCTTTATTGGCCAGTGCTTTGACTATATGAATTGGGTGGTCATGTTGCTGCTGTACAGCACATTACTTTGGCTACTCCTGGAGTACTGCATTCAATTCTGGTCTCCTTCCTTTTGGAAATATATTGTGAAACTTGAAGGGAGTCAGTAAAGATTTACAAGGATGTTGCCAGGATTGGAGCTATAGGGAGAGTGCAAGTAAATTGGGTTCTCACAAACTTTGATGATTGGGTTATTTTATTCCCGTAATGTGAGGGGCATGTATAGTGTTCATAGCCAAGGTCTTTTTCCCCAAAACTAGAGAGCATCGATTTCCGATGAGAGGGAAAAGATTTAAAAATGACCTAAGGAGCAACTTTTTCCCACAGAGGGTGGTGCATGTGTGGAATGAGCTGCCAGAGGAGGTGGTGGAGGAGTTTTACAATTATAACGTCTAAATGATATTTGGACGGGTACGTGAAGAGGAAGGGTTTACATCGACATTGGCCAAATGCGATTAGGTTAATTTGGGGTATCCCATCAGCATGGACGAGTTAGTCTGAAGCGTCTTAATATGTGCTGTACATCTCCGAGACTCTGACTCTATCTGACCTTGCACCAATATCGTATTAATTCATCATTCCCGGACATACTAACCTATGTTGCTAGATATGATCGAAATGTCTTCATTACAGCATTCTGAAACCTGAAAACACATCCTTCCATAACACTGGCTCAGAGTCTCTCTCCCTCTGTCTGTTTCCCAAATCCCTCCCATTTGTTGGTGTTTAAATTGCTTCCCCACCATCTAGTTTTAATTGTCCAGTTTCAATGTGAATAACTGTCCTATATCTTTTCCTGCCCTTGAATGTTGCTCACTCAAGAGCATCAGCTTCCAACACTAAGAAGCTTAGAAACAGTGTTCAAAAAAGCATTGCTTGCGTTTTCTTTGACTTCCCAGTGTCCTGCCCTGTGCTCCATGTTGGATAATGGGGTTTTAACAGTTTCGAGGCACACCTTTGTAACTTGCTCTGTTCCTATTTGTTGAACGCCTGTGTTGATCACTCTCTGCTGCTCATGTGCTCAGTAACATGAGGAATCCTCACAACTGTTAGTGATTCAGACCAGGCTTCTCATTTGCCTTTGACTGACATTTGACTTAACTCTAGTTTTTGTACGTTCGTGGAAATGCTGGGGATTGTTTTCTGGACGCTGTGTTTTAAACTGCTGTGGAAATTCAGGAAGACCAGAGGCTTTGGTGACCCAACTCTGGATGAAGCATGGTGACTGTAGTTACAGTATCTGGATCTGCAACATGACCAACAAATAGAGCAGAGGCTGCAGAGAGGGGAATCTCTGTAAAATGGGATGAGGGAATCACAAACAGATCAGCCATAGTTTTGAAAAACGTTGGAGCAGGATTGAATGGCTCGCTTATGCAACTTATTCAGATATTCCTGTTAGTAACAAGCCAATTTCCCTTTTCTCCCAGTGTCCTAGACTGGTGGGTAGTGAGTCACCTCCTCCTGTTCCTGGGGAACTGAAATCTGGGGCCTCACTAGCCTCCAGGTTTCCCTGTATCCCAGTCTCGAACAATTGAGTGACTGCCTCCTGTTCCTGTGTTCTGGTATCGAGCAGTTAAGTGTCTACCTCCTGTCCCTGTGTCCCAGTCTCGAACAGTTGAAAGACTGACTCATGTCTCTGTGTCCCAGTCTCGAACAGTTGAAAGACTGTCTCATGTCTCTGTGTCCCAGTCTCGAACAGTTGAGTGACTGCCTCCTGTTCTTGTGTCCCAGTCTCGAGCAGTTGAGTGACTACCTCCTGTATCTCCCTGTTCCTGAGCAGCAGTTTCAATGCTCTGAATGATGTCACAAGGTTAAGAAAGGACTTGATAACAGGGAATTTCAAACTTGGAGCAGCAGAACACTAAGATATCTAGAAACGTCTCCACCAAACATTTTATGCAGCTGTTATTTTATCCCTGTCTCCTTTTATAAACAGGGTGAAACGTATACAACAGTGCACTGTTCCCACAATATTCCCACAAACAGGGAAGACAGATTATAAAGATTGAAAGATTTATGGTCTATCCATCAGCAACCCTCATCCATTCCATCCAAACCAAGTAAATGTTCCCTTTTATTGTGTTATGTAAAATGATGCAAGGAACTGGTTAACTGAAACTGTTTATTTGGTGACTGTGACTAATGTCAGTCTCCAAGGATTCTAATTATCCCAGTGGAGGGTTTCCATCTTTTCATGATAAAAGGGCTCCATTCAATATGTTATCCCATGGTATGGGCGGGAGCATCACCGATAGCACTAACAGGGATAGACTGCTCCAGAGAGCGGGAGAGATCAGAAACTGAGAATATTAGTCTGAACAGTTCCAACAGTGGATCAGAATCTGAGAACAATAGACTGGAATGTTCCAACAATGGACAGGATGTTATCCTATTATGTTTGGATTCTTTCTTGGTGGCCGTTATCATCGCGGATCAGATATGCACTTTACATCATTCAATGTTTTTAACATCCTATCCTGGCTATTGTTGGTGTCTCTGGTAAGTTTCACTGTCGATATTATTTGCATTAACCATGTGCGACTGTATTACTGTTCTTTTCATTTACTCTCCTCTGTAAGTATTCACGCTCCAAACCACGTCAAACAACAGTGAACTTGTTCATTCTTTCTCTCCTTCTTTAGTTCTGGCACTGGGCCTTGTTGGTTGACCTACTCACTTTCTGGTATGAACCAGGATTCATTGCATCACTGCCCTTGCTATTTAAATATTGAAAGCTTGGAAGTCACTGTCTTCTGTTCTGGATGCAAACTCCATTTCCGTCCTTTGACTCCATCTCATCCCTGGCCAATAACTGAGGCTGAATCAGATGAGTCACAACTACGGTGATCCCTTTGGCCCCAAGCTGATTACTGACACTATATCCTGACCATTCCTAATTTTAACTATTGAGAACTGCAGATTATTCTTCACTGGTTCATCCCATCTGCCGTTTGAACCTTCAGCTATGAAACACAGTCTTAATAAAGCCAATGATCTGCTGCTGCTTAACCAAATCTGAGTCGGTATTCCATGGCTTGTATCTAAACGCAGACTAAAATCCCATCATTCCTGTACGGATTGCTTTATATCGTTGTTGGGTCTGGCAATGCCTTTACTTTAATATTCACAAGCACATCGTCACCTCTGTCTATGACACGGTCCTCAGTCTCCCTCTGTTAATGACACAAAGCACTGTCAGTTGTTCACATTTAAGCTGATTTCCTCTCTGTCTATTCTCTCTCAAATAGTAATTTACAAATCTACTGCCACCAACACACACACACACACAAACACACACACACACACACACACACACACACACACACTATCTCTTGCCTTATATTTCAGCAGTGGAGATACAGAGCCATGCATTTGTGGGAGCCCATTTACTGTCACTCACTGCATGGGTTACAAATCTTCCCGTGCAAGACATTTCTGTAGTGCAAGTATAGTAGCAATATACTGGCAAAGGTTTGCAATGGTCCCCATAATGGGCAGGTAGAACAGTTTATAGAGTAGTCCACGAGCATGGTGTGCATAGCTCTCCATTCTGGTTGGTCCCTTGTCCCAGTTTATGGTGTTGGGATGGTACTGTAAGGCAGATTCACAATTTGATGTGACTAACCATTTCAACTGATCTGGCAATAATTTTATTGAATGCTCTCATTCTTGTGATTGGACCCACCATTGTCTCACTTCTCCAGTTACTCCCACTCCCCTGTCTCCTTTCTAAAGCAGACCGTGCTGTATTTCTGGTAGTATAGAGTCTGTGCTTCTGTGATTGTATGGCTGTGGAAGGTCAGTCATTGAGTAGCTTAAGGTAGGAATTGATGGGTTTCTGAAGAATATCTTAATAAAGTTGTTAATAGAGAACTTGTAATATTTTCTGGAAATTTGTCAATGGCAAAATTAAGAGAAAAAGGTTGCAGATTTCTTACAGTCTGATGCCAGATAATTGAGGATCGGGAAATAGCAGGACTATGGAGCAAATACTTTAGTTATGCCTTCACAGAAGAAAGCAAAACAAAAAAGAAAACTTCCAAGCAATACTAGGGAATTTCAGTCTTGTGAGAAAAAGGGAATAGAATGAAAATAGCAACTAAACAGTTTAGAGAAAGTATTGGACTGAAATTAATGGGCATAGACAAAGTCAACAGAGATTTATGATATGGGAATCATATTTGAGAAAGTGGTTTATGGTAAAATTATGTAGGAGGTATCAATGCCATGCGAGTGGATTATCAGAAAGATTTTTGATAAAGCCCCAAGCCTATTGTGCAAATTCGAATCCTATGGGACTGGGGCTAATATATGGTCATAGATTTAGAATGGGAGAGCTGGCAGGAAACAGTAAGTAGGAATAAAACAATGTTTTATTTTTATATGGAAGGCTTGGAGGATATTGTAAGGATCATGTCTTGGGCTCCAGCTATTCCCAATAAACATCATATCTTTGGGTGTGGGGCGCAAATGCAATATTCCCAAGTCTGCTGACAGCACTAAACAATGTCAGCCTGTGAGTGGATGAGGAGGATGTAAAAAAGTTCCAAGGTGATTGAGACAAATCGAGAGACTGGGCAAATACGTGGCAGATAGAGAGTAATGGGGAGATGAGATATTGTGTACTTTGATGGGAACAATAGAATGGCAGCCTCCCATTTCAAAAATGAGTGTTTGAAAAATGTTGCTCTGTGAATGAACTTAAGCTGCCTTTTTGTTTATTTCTGCGTAGCCCTCCGAGTCCATGTAGGGCAGTGAGTTCTGAAGCCAGAGGTCAATATGGGAATGGCATTGGCACGCTGACAATTGTATATAGGCCCAGCAAGTGGAGAACTGGAACTTTGAAAGGAATCTGGATTTCCCTGTACACCAGTCACTGAAAGCAATATTGCAGGAGTAGAAAGCAGGAAGGAAGATAACTGCTGTATTCACCTTCATTTCAGGGGATTTGAGTACAGGAGTAAGTGTATCTTATGCAGCTGTACAGGGCCTTGGTGAGACCCCATCTCTAACATTGTGCAGTATTGTGTGCAGTTTTGGTCTCTTTTCCGAACAGACGACAAACCTGACATTGAGGGAGAGCAGCAAAGGATGACCAGACTGATCTCTGGGATGACAGACTTCTTGTGGGAGCAGAGTTTGGGGCGACTGGACCTGTATTCAATGGGCTTTAGGAAAATGAGTGAAAATCACAGTGAAATATATAACACTCTGACAGGGCGAGACAGATTAGAAGCCGATCAGTAAATCGCCTGGCTGGAACGTCTAAACCAAGGGGCCACAATATTAGGTACAGACAGGCCACTTTGCATTGAGATGAGAATAAATGCCTGCACTCAGAGAGTGGCGAACCAGGGGTACTCTCTCCCAGATCAGGCTGTGGAAATCAAGGGGCTGAATATAAATAAGGATTTCTGGAAACTAAAGGGATAGGGAGAGAGCAGGAGTATGGTGTGAAGATAGAAAATCAGCTATCATTCCAGGTTGTTCTCCAATAACACAATAACTGTGTTCCTGTACAATACTGTGTTGTAGAAAATCGTGCAATATTAATAATGGGGTCTATGGAAAAAAGAGGGTAAGTGGCGAACTCCCAAAAATATCAGTAAAAACCAAAAATTAAATTTGGTCTAACACACAATAGGACAGTCTAAATAAATCTTTAAATTTCATGTTGTAATGGAACAGTGCTGTAAATGTAACGCTTTCACACTACAGTCACTCACTGGTGCACTGTACCTTTCACCACAATCTTCACCAGAAAGCGTGCGGGGGCTGACTGACCATGTGATGCCGATGCCGAATTCCAGTTTTCCCCAAGATTCTCCCCACTGTTTGAAATAAAGTTCTTTCGAAATATAGACTACAATTCCCAGTTTCAGGCTCAGTTTCAAGGCCTGAAGAGCCAATTGCATTCCTGTTTTAGCTGAACACATTGATTGTACCTTTTGTAGACAGAGGGTTTCTGAGGCTGGGTTTGCTGTTCAGCTGGTGCCCGACAAGGAATCGCGTCACAGTGAACGCCAGTTCACTTTATAGAAAAAGGTTCATGAATTGCATTGCAGCCGAATTGTATTTAATCAACACGTGTTATTGGTGAACTGCCTGTACATAGAATGGAGGCGCAAAACTGGTGGGCTGAATGGACTACAGCAGTTCTCATTTTATGGTTCACAATGTTTAAACATATTAAGGGATATGTATATTGTATGGGGAAAACTGCATTGAGGAGATGTTCGGCCATTAACGAGAATAGGGAAAGCTCAATGAGTTGTATGACGTATTCCTTTCCTGATGCTTCTGTGCAGTGTGTGGGAAAGCTCTGTAAATGTTGTCACAAGCTCTCAGCTGTTAGGAAGGAGGTCTCTGCAAGGTCAACAGGATTGTGTTTCCCATTCCCTTTTCTGATAACGAGGCTGTTGACGGCTGTTCTCTCCGGGTTTATCCTTTAAGACCTCGGAGCAGTTTGATACAATTGAGTGCCTTGCTTGCCTGTTTCAGAGACAATTGAAGAGTGTATCACATGTCTGTGTGTCTGGAGTCACTTTTAGGCCAGACAGGAAAGCACGGGGGATTCACTTCCTGAAAGTACACTGGGGAAGGAGATCGACATCTATAATCGACATTGAACACAAGATCAATATTACTGACGCCAGATTAATTGTTTTTAACTTGCACCAGTTGCCAGAGAATTATCCTGGTCTGGATTAGCAATCCAATGACAATTCCACAACAGCACCATCTCCACATGGGGGCCTATCGGAAACCACACTGAACCGATTATTTCTGTGCTGTTTAACAGCTCTATCAAAAATAACCCCAACCAATTTGACTATCGTGATGGGACTTTGGTCATGGCAATTGTTCTGATTGTAATTATTCCCTTCTTAGGGGATGGGACATAGTTGAGTAATTACCCACATTGCCAGGGAGTTGTCAGAGTTGGAGCTGGAATGAAACAGGTTCCTCAGGTACACGGCTTGTTGTGTAGCAAAAGTCCTCAGTCCTATTGCAGGAATGGTGTCAGGGCCAAATGCCTTTGTCATATCTACAGTGTCCAGCTGTTGCTTCATGTCATGTGCAGTGAATTGAATTGGTTAAGATGGGCATCTGTGCTTCTGAGGGTATGATATTGAGGGTGAGGTGGGTAATCGACACAACACTTCTGGCTGAGGATGGCGCAGATACTGCATCTTTTACACTGATGCACAGGGCTGTTCCATTATTTGGGATGGGGATATCTGTGGAGTCCTCTCCTCCAGTAAGTTGTTTAACGGTCCATCGACTTTTATGCATGGATTTGACAGTACAACAAAGCTTATATCTGATTTGTTAGTCTTGGGATCATCTCTCTCTCTGTATCAGATGTTAGTCCTGCTGTTCATACTGTAACCAGTCAAGTGCGGTAGCTTTAATGGATTGTCATCAGGTTTAGGTGCATATGATTCCGACCCGACCATGTTCACCCACACTCGCCACTGACCCATGGATCGGCTTGATGGTAATGGTAGATGGATGGACTATCCTGGGGGAAAGGTTACAGATTGTCATTGAAATCTACAGCATCAGATGATAACCAAGTTTGAGCTGCAATATCTACAGTTCAATTCTACTGACTGCCCCCCAGTTCACACCGAGACCCATTCACCCATCAGCCCTGTACTCAGTGACCTACTCTGGTTTCTGATGCGGAAATACTTCCATTTTCATTTTCTCATTCTGCTGGAAGTCTGTCCTTGGTGTCACGTCTCCAATTTGTTACATAAACAATATCCATTTAAGGTAATAATCTGAATCTTTCCCTTTCAGTAATGCCATCTTCTGTATTTGAAGTGAATGTGTTTCCTTCTGGGTTTTTTTCCTGACTATGAATCAGAGCTCTGCAGTATCAGTGATGTCAGCCTTATCCAGTTTCAGAGTTAAGGAACTTGTCACCATGCATTACTGTTCAGTTCCCAGTGTACAACGCTCCATGTTGGACAGGATGTTTGGGCATCTTTGACAATATGTCGTTGGAAATTGTTCAAAAACAGAAATTGCTGAAGAAATTCCGAAAGATGTTGAAGAATTTTCTGGACTGAATGCAGAGTTAAACTTGCAGGTCCAGTGAACCTTCTATAAAGGCTTTTTATTTTTATTTCCAGTATCCATAATTATTTATTTGATTGAAAAATTGTTCTGCGCCTATTCATTTCTGGAGAAACTCAGAAGGTCTGTCAACATCTGCAGAGAAAGAGAAGCAGAGTTAACGTTTCCAGTCCAGTGTGACAATTCTTCAAAACTGAATACAATTGCAAAATGGTCTTTTAGTCCCTTGCCAGATGTAGAGGATGGGTGGCAGGGAAAAGTGGGTGTGGCAAAAGAAAAACAGGCTTTTAGCAGTGGTGAAAGGAAAGATTCTGTATAACGGGTCGAATTTAAGATGTGAATGGGGGAAAGGGGTTCTCTCTATTGAATGCAAGATAAAAAAGATACAACCACACAAAGCTATGCGGAGGCCAGGAGGGAGAATGTTGACCATGTGCTATATACATCTGGCCACAGATATGTTTTCACTGTTGTGATCATCACCCCCTTTAGATAAAGTAATTCAAGTGCTTGAGTTCTTATTGGCACTAGTAAGCGTTTCATGCTGCCTTAGTATTGTAATATGGAGAAAAACAAATCACAGTTTGACTTTTGTGCCGAGTGTTCGTTACCTGTCATTTTTAATAGTGATTAATTTTGCAGTGCTTATCTTTAAACGCTTGTTCTTGAAGTTAGCATCAGATGGTGTGTAGGATGTTGAGGAATGACATTATAGAAACTTATAAAATCATGAGACGTATGGATAGGGTGAATAGCCAAGGTCTTTTCCAAAGGGTAGGGGAATCCAAACGTAGAGGGAATAGGTTTAAGGTGAAAGAGGATAGATTTAAAAGGGACTAAAGGGCAGCTTTTTTCCACAGAGGGCGGTGTGGGTATGAAATGAGCTTCCAGAGGAAGAGTGGGAGATGTAAGGACAGCTCCAACATTTAAAACTCATTTGGACAAACATATGAATGGGAAACATTTAGAGGCATGTGGACCTAATGAAAACAGATCGGGCTAGTATAATTTGGAAAACCTGGCAAGCATGGACATTTAGAAAAGCTTCATGCAGAGTCAGGGTGGGTTTGTGAAAGGGAAATGATATTTTGCCCTGTAAAATCACGCAAAGTATTTCTGGAGTTGCCTGAAAATGTAACAACGGACTCGATAAAGGGGATCTGGTGGACACCAGGCTTTCCAGAGATTTTCCACAAGGTATTACAAAACAAAAGTTCTTACACAAAAAAGAAGGTCCAGCACGTCGGATACTTTATTAACATGGGATGATGATTGTTTAACACAGAAATCAAAGAGTCAGGATTAATGGATCTTTATGGTAAAGGTTTATTGCCTGGAGTACCACAAATATCAGTCTGATGGCATCAGTTATTTGCAATCTATGCTGAGAGCCTGAAGGAGGGGGCTGAGTGCAATATACATCCGAGTTTGAGGATGACACTGAGAATCAAAAGGCAGGCTGTTACTTAATGGAGAGGACTTCCAGAAAAGGAACAGTAAAGGCATTGGAGTCTTCCTGAGTATGAAACATAAAGTCAGCATGATGATGCAGCAAGTAACTCGGTTGGTTCATGAGGCGGTTTCCTGGGAAGAAAGGGTTGTGTTATTGAGAATCTCTAAGATGGTGAGGCGATAATTTATTGGGGTATAAATGAATGAGGAGTGATACTGCTGAAACCTACAAGACACAGAAGGGGTTGGAGAAGGTAGATGTTAAGAAGTGTTTTTCCATTCTTGAGCAAAGTGTCGAACTCGAGGACATAGATACCGAATAAGGAACATCGATTTCAATCTGAGATGCAGAGTAATATCTTCTCTCTAAAGGTAGTGAATGTCTGGAATCCCCTAACCCAGAGAGGTGTGGAGGGATACAAGGAATCGGCAAGAGAGTGGAGTTGAGCCCTGGAGTAGATCGGCCATGTTCTTATGAAATGACAGGACTAGCTTGAGGAGCTGATTGACCTACTCCTGTTCCTATTTATTAATTTCACATGTTATGCTTTTGGAAAGTAACGGGTTATTTTGCTGGAAATCGTGTTGTACAATGTTGCATTCAGGGAGACCAGAGGATTTGTTGTTTTAACCCTAGGTGGGGTATGTGGCTGTATTCCCAGCGTATCTGGGTCTGCAACATGACCCACATCTGGAGCAGAAGTTACAGCGAGGGGAAGCCTCGAAACAGGGACTGGGGGGTGGGGGTGGTGGTCACTTCCTGATCCAGCCTGGATTTTCCAAGCACATTTCCAAAACTACACCTCACCATCGGAGTGGCCTTGATCTGTCCCTGTTTAACATGTCCGAGGGCTAAATGGAACATCAGAACATAGGGCTGAGGACACAAGTGGGTCATTCAGCCCTTTCACACTACTTCACCAATAAATAAGATCATGGCTCATCTCATTGCGATCCCAGCTGCACGTTTCTTTCCATGTACCATTATCCCTGATTTACCTGTCCATGGAAAATCAGACAAAACCAGCTTCGATGTAATATGAAGGTCAAGCCACTCCAAACTTCTGGGAAAGAGAATTCCCACTTGACTGAAATCCCACTTTGTGGATTTATCCTAATTCCTGCTCTGACGAAGGTTGGATGGTGTCACTGTTTCCTTTTCTCGTCCCATTCCTCCACTGCTGACACCAAATTTTAAATGTAACCAGGTTGGTGATATGGCCGATGAGAAAGTTCTCAGATTGAGTCAGGTTCAGTGACAGGAACAAGTCAGGCAGATTTCTTTAGTTAGCCACAAGTAACTAATAGAACTAACGGATGCGCATGGTGGATCTGTGGTTAGCACTGATACCTCCCGTTAACAAGTAGCTGCGTTCAGTTCCAACCTCGGGCAACCCTCTATGTTGATTTTGAACATTCTCCCCATGTCTGTGTGGATTTCCTCCCAGTGTTCTAGTTTCCTCCCATTGTCCATAGATATGCAGCTTAGAGCGGATTGTCCATGCTAAATTGCCCATAGTGCCCAGGGATGTGTAGGTTAGATAGGTTAGTGATGGGAAATGCAGGGTTACATGGATAGATTAGGGGGGCAGGTCCGGAGGGGATACTGTTCCGAAGGGTCAATGTGCTCTTGATGGACGGAATGTCCTGCCTCCACACTGTAGAGATTCTATAAAAACAACAAGAAGTTTGGAATATACAAACACCCAGTGGGTATCTATCTGATCACTGTTCTGTTGGTTTTGTATGTTTCAATAAGATCACCTCTCGTTTCAAGAGTAACCTGTTAAAGCTTTCATAATATAATACATTCATTCCTGGAATACATGAAGTGAAACATCTAACTGCTTCCAATTTAATTATATCCTTTCTCAGGTAAGGAGACAAAAATAATCTCTCACACAGATGAAGTTATTTTTTGTTTTCTCAGTGGTGAGAGTATTTGGAACTCTCTTCCTTGCAGAGCATTGGAGGCAGAGATATTGAATATGTTTGAGGCACTGCTCCAGCACATCCAGGAATATAATGCAAAATGAAATGATAATATCAATAAAATGTAAAGGGGAAATCCAAGATGGTGGTGATCTGGAAGGTCTGCTTTGTTGGGCTCTGCATCACAGTACGGGCAAAGGGGTTCCCTAACCCACTCCATCCCAGCCATTTACTTAAAATGCTTAGTTTTTGAAAGTTCTGAGAGTTGGCAGTTGTAGTACTTTTAGTTTGTGTAGTTTTTAAGCTCTATGAGACTTTGTTTATTAATGATCAGTAATTCAAGTTCTTCCTCTCTCCAGTTCAAATGTTGCTATAATGTGTTCTGGGTAATGATGTGCTTAAATAGTCTACCTGGAGCATTAAGGTGAGCCATTGGCCAGAAAAGAGGAAAAATTTTCTTTCTAGTCTAAAAAAGAGAGGGTGGACGTTGTCCTACTGCAGGAGATGCACCTTGATGACAAGGAACATTTGGCATTACAGCAGGTCGGGCTTGATCGGGTTTATTTCTCCTCTTTTAATATTACGAGGAGGAGAGAAGCCATAATGGATAAAAGGAATCTTCCATTTAACCTAATAGATTGTATTTGACACTCACAGGCGGTTCATAATACCCAAAGCCTTGAACTATAGTAAAGAATATAGTATTTTGAATGTTTATTGCCCCCCCCCCCCCAATCCCGGTGCACCCTCTTAAATTCCTGGTAGATGCATTTTCCAAATTCAGTTATCTTGCATTGTGGCACATTATTGTAGAAGTTTTCAAAAGTCTTATGGACCCCACGGTGGACAGAATGTCCTAAGGTGCCCAAATACCCCCGTTATAATGTAAGCAATTAGTGGATTTGTGTGCAGAAAGAGAGCTGGTGGATATCTGGAGGCAGATCCACATCACAAGTAAGGATTTTATTTTCTTCTTTAACCGGCATAAATGCCACAAGAGGGTTGATATCTTCCCCATTCCTGCAACAATCATAGATTCGGTGGCATCCTGCACAATTGGGAATATTACCATTTCTGACCATGAAGCAGTATACTTATTGATTAAGATTAAGGGCAATATAATAGATTTGAGACACTAGCGAATGGATCCCTTTATTCTTAAGGCTAGTTGGTTAATTGAGTAGTTAGATTAGTTTACTTACAGTGTAGAAACAGGCCCTTCGGCCCAAAAAGCCCAAACCAACCCACTTCCCTGACATTGACCCCTACACCTAACACTGCTGGCAATTTACCTAACCTGCACATTTTTGCACTGTGGGAGGAAACCCACGCAGACACAGGGAGAATGTGTAAACTCCACACAGGCAGTCACCTGACACAAGAATTGAACCTAGGTCTCTGGCGCTGTGAAGCAGCAGTACTAACCATTGAACCACTGTGCTGACCACTGCAAAGAATTCAGATCTTTCTTAGCCATTCATTCAGATTCAACCAGTAACTCATCCACTCTATGGTAAATTGCAAAGGCTTATGCCAAGGGAATAATTATTCTTTATGATGTAGCAGAAGGGGAAGCAGGAACGCTGGTTTGAGGCAAAGCTGAGGGCAGCCGAGAGTGCATACTGTGATTGTCCCTCAGTGGCTAAGCTGCAGAGGATCACAACGCTTCGGTCTACAGTGAATTTCACGCTCACACAGACAGCCAAGAAGGAACTTACTTTTGCAAAACAAAGGCTGTTTGAACATGGTGATAAACCAGGCAGGTATTTATTCTATCTTGGCAGGAAAACGAGCGCCCCTCTTAAGCCATTACCTCAATTAGGGAAGGTATTGGGATCCTTATCTTCAATTCCAAAAAGATTAACGTCTCATTTCCGAGATTTTTCACCAAATTATTTCAGACTGAACATTTTGAGGATAGATGGATTAAGATTGAGTCATTTTTCAAGAACCTGGGTCTTCCAGGAGTAACCCCTGAATAGGTGTTGTGCCTTAATGCACCATTGTCAGCGCAGGAGGGTGTGAAGCAGCTTCAGAATGTAAAGGCGCACGTTCCTGACGGATTTCCTAGTGAATTTTATAAATAATTTATAAACCTATTGTCAGGGCTGATGTTTAACGTGTTCCATCACTCATACAGTCAGGACCCCTCCCTCCATCCTTAAGAGAGGCTCATATCTCTCTGATGATGAAGAAAGGAGACCCAGGAGGATTGTGCTTCTTACACGCTAATCTCACTTTTAAATGTTGATTTCAAAATCCTGCCTGAGACTCGTGCATTTAGGCTGGAAACTTTGCTGCCTTTCATTGCCAAAGGGGACCAAACAGCCTTGAAAAAGGGCCACAGATCTTCCTACAATGTGAAGAGGTTATTCAATATGATCCAAAAGTCTCAACAACAATCTGTCCAGGGATTAAATATCTGTTTAGATGAGAGAAGACATTTGATTGGGTTGAGTGGCCGGATCTCTTCTGTACATTAGAACGGTTTGGTCGATGCAAAGGTTTTATCAAGTGGGTGAGGGTCCTTTACCGCGATTCTCTGGCTGCGGTTCTCACTAATGGTGTGGCCAACCAGTAATATTCATATTTCTCCAGGCAGCCGACAAGGCTGACACCTTTCACCATTCTTGTTTACGTTGGTGATTGAACCACTGGCGGAGGCCATCCGTAGGGATGCCAACATATCTGCCTCAGAAGTGGGATAGAAGTCACGTAAGATTACATTGTATGCTGATAAGGGTCTTATGTTCTTGTCAAATCCCGCAATTTCGGTAGGTCATGTGATGCAATGCATTAATTCACTTGTTGCCTTTCTGAGTGATAAGATTAATTTTACAAAGTTGGAGGCCATGCTTATGGGAGGTCTTAGGGAAATACCTGATACTGAGGGCAAATCCTGGTTTCCTTTAAAGTGGTCACGGGGGTGGTTTCCCTATTTCAGTATATTCATTACATCTGTCTTTGATCATTTATTTAACGTGAACTGTGTCCATTTGTTTGACAAAATTAAACAAGACCTTCAAAGATGGGAGGCACTTCCAATATCCTGGCTAGTTCGGATAGCTCTTATTAAAATGAATGCCCTTCCTCATTTCCTATACCCCGTGCGAATGCTTTCTTTGATGTTTCCCACACAGATATTTAGAAAACATAATGGCGAGTTTAGCTCTTTTATTTGGTACCATAAGCGATTCTTTATCAAGTTAACAAAATTGCAACTGCCCCACAGATTGTGGGGGGTAAATCTCCCTGATTAAAAGCAATCAATTAAGCTCTTTTATCATCCTATGTTAGTGCCTGTGCCGCTGAGGACTCGGCATCAATACGGCTAGACATTGAGCCCTCTCAGACAAAGTGAACACTTATTAGTCTGTTATTCTTAGATAAAATGACAACATTTATGTAGCATTGTCAAAAAGCATTGGATATTATCTCAGTTATTTCATCTTCAAATACTAGAGTGATACGCGCCTTAATCAGAACTAATGGTATTTAAATTGTTTCAATTTATATCACTTCCTTGCAGTGGCTTTCACATTTGCAGCATCCCTTGTCAAGGCACAGTGGAGATATGGAGCTGTAAATGGATGGGAGCTGCACATCCTATCAGTTCCAAAATTGGCTGCAAGTTTCCCCACACTGGGCTGCGATCTAACACGGTGTTACCGAACAATGCAACAGCCTTGGTTTATATATGAATGAACCAGTGCGGACTGCACAGCTACCCATGCTGGACATTTAGCCCAGGATTATAGATCCAGCATTGGTGTGGGCTGCATGTAGTTTCTCTCTGGACATAGCTGGGTTGCATTCAGCAGTACACTAGCCGGATCTATACAGTGGTCCATCATGAATATGTAATGGATGGGCTGGTTAGGTGAGTTAGATTGCGAATGTGAGAGAACTAAACATCTGTCTATGTCCTTATTTTGTGTTTTAATTCTTTTAATTGGACTCTTCAAATCGTGACTCATCTGGTAATACCCATCCCTCTAGATGAGTCATGGTAACTGTTGTTACAGCATCTGAGTCTGCAACATGACCAACAAATGGAGCAGAGGCTGCAGAGAGGGGCAACTCTGTAAAATGGAATGAGGGAATCACCATCAGATCAGCTGTGGTCTTCGTGAATGGTGGGGCAGGATTGAAAGGACCACAGATGCAATGTATCATATATTTCCGTTTGTTCCAAGAAAACCCCCCTTCTCTCCCAGTGTCCCATACTGGTGGGGAGTGAATCACCTTCTCCTGTTCCTGCGTAACAGGATCCTTGGGCCTCACTAGCCTCCAGATTTCCCTGTGCCCCAGTTTTGAGCAGTTGAATAACTGGCTCCTGTTCCTGTGTCCAAGTCTCGAACAGTTGAATGACTGCCTCCTGATCCCAAGTTTGTGAAAGTAGATGTCCTCCTCCTGCTCCTGAGTAACAGGCTCCAATAGCTCTGTGCTTACCTGCTGATCCTGTGGAATGGAGGTGAGGGACTGAATGGCCTCTTCACATTCTTTACAGCTTTTTTCTTGACTAAAGGCCTTTCCCCTGTTTCTGTAAAACACCATCAAATTCTGAATGATGTATTTTTGTATTTGACTCTCAGTAATTGAGCAAAGAAGCCGACTGGCAAAATTCAGAAGCTGAATGGCCTCCTCCTGTTCCCGTGTTATACACTGAAGAGTCAATAGACTCTCAGAGATGTACAGCAAGGAAAAAGATCGTTCGGTCTGGTCATCCATACCGCCAAATATCCTAAAGTAATCTCATCCCCCTTGCCAGCAATTGGCCCATCTCCCTCTAAACACTTCCCATGCATATATCCATCCAAATGTCTTTTAAATGGTGTAACTGTACCTGCCTCGACCACCTCTTTTGTCTGTTCAATCCATACACACAGCGGTCTCTGTGTGAAAATGTTGTCCATCATGTCCCTTTTTAAATTTTTCTCCTCTCACCTTAAACCTTTGTCTTCTAATTTTGGACTCGTCTATCCTGGGAAAAGACATTGACTGTTTACCTTATCTATGCCCCTCATGATTTTATAAACCCCTTTAAGGACCCCCCTCAGCCTCAACACTTGAAAATAGCCCCACCCTATTCAAACTCTCCCTGTAACTCTCACCCTCCAACACCTGCAACATTCTTTTAAATCTCTTCTGCACCCTTTCAGGTTTGACAACGCCTTTCTGATAACAGGGAGACTAGAATTAAAAGCAATATTACAAAAGTGGCCAAACCAATGTCCTGTACAGATTTAACATGTCATGCAAATGCTTCGACTCAAAGCACGCACCAATAAAGGGAAGATCACCAAATGCCTTCATCACTGCGCTGCCGACCTGTGACAGCACTGTCAAGGAACGGAGAACCTGTACCACTAGTCTAACTTTGCTGCCTCACAGGGCAGCGACCTGGGTTTAATTCCATCCTTGAATGACTGCCTGTGTGGAGTTTGTACATTCTCCCCGTGTCTGTGTGAGTTTCCTCGGGGTGTTATGTTTTACTCCGACAGTGTAAGGATATACAGATAAGGTAGATTGGCCATGCTGGATTGCTCACCGTACCCAGGGATGTGTAGGGGAGGTGGATGAGCCATGGGAAATGCAGGCTCAGAGGGATAGGGCAGGGGTTTGTCCAGTGGGATACTGTTTAGAGGGTCGGTGTGGCCTCAATGGGCCGAAAAGCCTGTTTCCTAACTCTAGAGATTCAATAATTTCTATGGAGTTCTCCTTCACTGGCAGCTTTCGACAGGGCACTACCTGTAAGTCTTACCTTGATTTGTCTTGCCAAAATGCAACACCTCACATGTAACTAAAATATACTCTATCTGCCACTCCTCGGTTCACCTAAAAATGTCCCATTCTCGTCTGAGAGATCATTATTCACTGTCGACAACACCACCAAATTTGGAATTATCTACAAACTTACTGACCATACTTCATAAACTCAAATGTAAATGATTTGTATCAGTGACAAAAGGCAGTGGACCCACTATTGATCTTTGCGGCACGCCACTGGCCACAGGTCTCCACGTTTAATGAACAAATAAACACTGTCACGCCCTGTCTCCAATATTCAAGAAAATTTCGGATCTAAATGGCGAGTTCTCCCTGGATCCGAGGAAGTCTAACCTTGCTAACCAGTCTACCATGTAGAACATTTTGGTAATCTTACTGAATTCCATAAAGACAACATCCACTGGCCTGTCTTCATCAATCATCTTCATCACTTCCTCAAAAGATTACACCGAGTCAGTGAGACGTGATATCCAATGTACAAAGCCCTCTTCAGTCCTTGTCTTTTCAAATGCATGTACATCCTTTCCAACAAAATCCCCTCCAACAATTTAGTCTCCATTGACGTCAGGCTCAGCGATCTATGGTTACCTGTTTTTTTTCCCTTATTTTTTAAATAATGGCACTATGTTAGCAGCCCTCCAGTCTTTTGACACCTCACCTGTGGAACTCAATGATACAAATATATCAGCAAAATGCTGACAATTTCTTTCCTAGCTTCTCACAAATATTTGGGATACAACTGATCAGGTCCCAGGGATTAGTTCACCTTTATGTGTTTTAAAATGTCAAACACCTCCTTGTAATATAGACTTCTTTCAATGTTTCACTGTATATTTATTCATTCTCTCGCTCTTGTAACCTCCTCCTTATTAAATACTGAGGAGAAATTTTTGTGTCATATCCCTCCAATCTCGGGTGGTTCCACACATAGGTAGTCTTACTGATCTTTAAGGGGCCCTGTTATCCCCCTAGTTAATCTTTTACCATTAAAGGATTTGTAGAATTTCTTCAATGCCTCGTTAACCCTATTTCTAAAGCCATCTCATGTCCACATTTTTCTGTCCCGAATTCCCCGTTGACTATACACTTATTGCCCTTATATACCTCTCGGGATTCACTTAATCTCAGCTCTGTTTACCTGACATATGCCTCCTTCCTTACCTTGACCATAACATCAATATATCTAGCCATCCAGCACTCCCTGCACCCACCAACCTTGCCCATCTCACTAATAGGAACACGTTGGCTCTGGACTCTCTGAAACCACGTTTTGATGGCCTTGCATTTTCCAACCATCCCTTGACCTGTGAATAGGGTACCTCAATCAACCTTTCACAGGGCTCGCCTAACATTTTCAAAATTGGCCTTGTTCAAAGTTAGAACTTTAATGTTGACATCAGGTATTTCCTATTCCACAACTAATTTAAAACTAATATTTATGCGTAACAGACTTGAAAGTTAAATCAACACTTCCTGCCCCTCTAAAACGGGCTCGAAAGTCTGACTGGGCTCCTCCTGTCCCTCTATAATAGACTCAAGAGGCTTAATGGCCTCCTCCAGTTCTTCTAAACACACTCGAGAGGCTGCATGGCCTCCTCCTGTCCCTGTGTAACAGATCCGAGACACAGCAACCCATGGATTGTGAGCAGCCGTTAAACTGTATCTGATGGAGGTCCATCCTTTCTCAGATACAGAAACACAGACAACACAATGTACTGCAGGTGCCCTCTCAGTTACACTTTATGCAGCTGCAGCAACACATCTCTTTGTTCTGAATGATTCTGTTGACAAAATGTGCCAATCTTCCAGCTTTCCACCTTTTCAAGTAGCAACAGGCTAACATGGGCTGAATGGTCTTCTCTTCTCCCTCTGTAAGAGGCCCATTGGGAGGTAATTTCTTCGACCTGTTCCTGAGCAGCAGTCCCAATGCTCTATCTCAAGGATATGAAAGGATTTGATAACAGGGCATTAAAACCAGGAGTGGCCGCACACTGGTCAATCAGCACCGTACTTTGTGTTCAGGTATCTAGAAACTTGCCCAAACACCCCCCCCCACCTTTTTATGTAACCGATCTGTTATTTTATAACTGCCTCCTTTCATAAACAGAATGGAACATTCATAGACCCCTGCAGTGTTCTGTTAATACTGTCATATACAAGGAAAAAAAGATATAAAATATTGAAAGATTTATGGTCCATCCCTCAGCAACCCTCATCCATTGCATCCAGGATATGAAAAGTGATGTTTTGAACAGGTTAACTGAACCTATTTGTTCAGTGACTGCGATTAATGCCAATCTCCATGGATTCTACTTATGCTAGTGGAGGGTTTCCATCTTTTAATGATAAATGGGCTCCTTTCAATGTGTCAACCCATAACATGAGCGGGACCATCACCGACAGCACTGACAGGGATCAGCAGATCCAGAGAGAAGGGAAGGAGAGATCAAAATCTAAGAACATGAGACTGGAATGTTCCAACAATAGACAGGAGCTTAGCCAATTATGTTTGGTATCTTTCTCCATTTGATTGGATGTCATTATCATTGCGGATCTATTACGCTCTTCTCATTATTCAATACTTTTATTATCCCTTCCTGGCTATCGTTGGTGTTCCTGGTGAGTGTCACTATCCAGATTTTGTTTTCTATAAACCAGTTATGACTGTATTATTGTTATTTCATATAGTCTACACTTGCTGCCACTATTATTGTTCCAATCCAATCAAATCTCTCAATCTAGATATTCACTCTACAGACCACTGCTAACTGCATCAATGAAGGTGTTCAATTACTGTCTCCCTCTCTGCTCTGGCAGTGTTACTCACGGATCTCTATGTTGATCTATTCAGTTTCAGGGGAGAATCATAATACATCGTATCATTGCCTTTGCTGTTAAGAGCATGGAGATCACTGTCTACTGCTCTGGTTACAAACTCCACTTCCTTCCACTGTTTCCATCCCATCCCTGGCCAATATCTGCAGTTGAAGTAGACAAGTCACAACTGTGGGAGATCCCTTTGACAATGAGCTGATTCTTGACACCATTCTCTGACATTTCTAACTTGAAATACTCACCACTCCAGAATATATCTCACTGGTTTATTCCATCTGCTGTTTGAACCTTGAGCTATGAAGTACAGGCTTAATGAAGTTAATAATCTGCTGCTGATGCTCCCGGCTTCAAACCTGCTGAAACAAATCTGATTCGAACTCACACCAAACTCCCATCCATCTGTCATTCATGTGCATGCAGATGTATATTGCTGTTTTGTCTGGCAATGCCTTTATTTTAACATTCTCAAACACTTTACCTCATCTGTCCATGAAACTTCCCTCGTTCTCTCTATTGATAAACAAAAAGCCTGCCAGCTGTTCTTATTTAAAATTGTTTTCTCCATGTGTGTTCCTTCTCAAACAATGAGTTTCGCATTCAACCACGCCTATCATGCACACTCTCTCAGTCTCTGATGAACACACAGAGAGAGCAAACCTTCCCATTATAGGCAGTTATCTGATGCGAGTATAGTTAGCATATGTTAGTAAAGTTTGCAATACTCGCCAGATAGTGCAGTTCACTGAGCAACACACTAGCATTGTCTGCACAACTCTCCATGCTGGGCTGTCATCTTGTCGCAGTTTATGTTTGTTTGTGGTGTTCTGTGAAGCTGATTCAGAATTTGATGTAACAAACCATTCCAGCCGATCTGACAATGCCTGTATTCAATGTTCTCATTCTTGTAATTTTACTCACGAAGATCTCACTTCTGCAGTTTGTCCCACTGCCCTGTCTTTTTCCCCATGTTTCCACAACATCTTTTCAGTTAATTAACTGCCTGTTTCTGTCTTCAATGTGAATCTCTCTGTCCCTTTGTATCTTTCCCTGGCCTTGGGTTTTGTCTCCCTAGTGTATCGAGTGCTGGCATTGTGTAGCTCCGAAATAATGAAATGGGGTGTGTCAGGCTGTTGTTCACTTCCCGGTGTGTCCCATGTGATGGTTCATGGACAGGGGCGTTACAGAAGTTATGAGACACATCCTTGTATCTTGATGTGTACCTGTGGCTGTCCCTCTCAGTTGACCGTGCGATCAGTAACACGAGGAAGACCACTGAGTAAAGGACCAGGCATCTAAATTGCCTGACAATGCTGTCACTTTTTAAATAAAAGGTTATTTTCTCCTTATTTTTAGTAAGAGGTCTTAAAGGCCAAACTTCCTAATGAAAACGGCTCAAGTAAATAACTTATGGGGATTTTAGAGTTTTTAATAAATCGTAGTTACAATGGCCAGCTCGCACAGACCAGGCTTTCTTGGTTTCTTTTCATTGTAGCAATAACAATCACCAGGTGCTAGGGGTCCCAGAACGGGTGTAAGTTTTAGTAAATTATCTCCAGCTGCTATTCTCTCTGGAAGCTCACTTGATGCTCTTTCCTCCTGGATTGGAGAACTGTATGCAAGAATGCATGTTTGAATGTTGCTTTTTGCCAAGGGGTGTGTTTAGGTGATTGTAGTATATTGGAACAGTTCATTTGTAGAAGGTACTGTATCCATTATTCTGTTAAGGTTTCCAATAGTTAAGTTAGTCTAAATTCCTCTTCATTGTGTATGGATTTGGATTAGAGTGTTTAAATACATTGTGTTTTGTGTTATGGTGAGTGGTTTGACGAGTACCATCAAATCTGGAACACCCACGTCACATCTTCCTTTAAAATAAGAAAAGGCTCGCATCCAAGCTACCTCCTTAAACTAGTTTGAGTCAGTCTGGTTTGTCTATAGTAAACAGGGGACTCTCATCTGGTTCAAAATCGATAATACCAAATTGGGTTTAGAATTACAATCCCGACAGTCTGCAAACAGGCCATTCGACCCAACAAGTCCACACCAACCCTCCGAGGAGTAACCTACCCAGACCCATTCCTCTACCCTATTATTACACATTTACCCCGACTAAGGCTCCTAACCCACACATCCCTGAAAACTACAAACAATTTAGCATGGCCAATTCACCTGACATGCACACCTTTGGATTGTGGGAGGAAACTAGAGAATCCAGAATAAGCTCATACAAACACTGGAGAGTATGCACTGAGAGGCTATTGGGTTCAAAGGTCGCGTATGGCAGTTGTTAGTGTCTTTGGTTCTGGATTTCAAATTCGGATGATTTAAACAGTGTGTTAAGTATAAAGACAATTTCAGTCACTAAGAGTTCTCTGGGTGTGGAAGAAGTAAAGTTAGGGGTTTTCCAAAGGTAATGAAGGGAAGCTGTAGGAATTGGCAGAAAAGCTGGAGTTTGGGTTGTGTTTGTCTGTGAGAAAATGAGAGATAATTACAGCTAGAGCTTGGCAACTACATTTGGTGGACACGCCATCAGAGTCTTTGGAAATGGCTAGAATCCAATTTCAAATGAGGCACCTTGAACATGAAAAGGAATTGAAACAGTTTCAATTATGATGAAAAGTAGAAATAAAAGAAAAGGAAATGAAGAAGAAAGAGAGAAAAAGAGAGAAGAAAAGCAGAGAGTTTCAACTTCAAAAGTTAGTAATTAGAGAGGAAAGTTGACATTGAAGGTGGAGATGAAGGCAGACAGTCGGCTGGATAAGGAGGATAGTGAGGATGAGCAACCCTATATCGCCAAAGGTCTGATGGGGATCTGTTTAAATACATCCAGGTATTATCTAAATTTGATGAGAATGATGGAGGGAGCCTTTTTAATATCATTTCAGAAAGTGGCTAAACAAATGCAGTTGCCAGAGAACATGTGGATTTAGTTGAATCAAACAAAGTTGATAGCCATTTGCATCCCTATCAGAGGAGGTATCTGCTGAGTATGAGGAGGTAAAGAAAGCCATTTGAAGTGCACATGAGCTTGTGCCAGAAGATGACAGACAGTGTTTCAGGAATCTAAAATAGCATGCCTGGTTAAACGCACGTTGTGTTTGAAAGGATGAAACAAATTTTGAAAGGTGGGGAAGGGTATTAAAACAGAGCAAACCTATGACCCTTAGAGAGATTCTTATTTTCGAGAAGTTCAACAATTTACTTCCTGCAGTCATGAGAACTCATGTGGAAGAGCAGAGAGTAACAATGGGAAGGTTCGAAGCTAAAATGGCTGATGATGATGATTGAGTTCAGAAATCAAAGTTTGGTTTCTGTGAGAGATTGAGAAGAATGTGTGAGATTTTCTTAGAACATATCCCTGTGAGAGTAAGGTTTACTGGCATAGGCCAGGAGTAGCAGGTAAAGAGGTTACAGCATTAAGAGGTAAAGAAGGACGTAATTCTTTTATGCTGAGACATGAGGAGCTATGTCATTCAGAAGGACTATTGGAGAGATGAGAAGTGCTCCATTATGAAACGTATGATTGGAGTGTCCAGTGGAAACACCAACAGATTTATTCCACAATGGGGAAGGAGGCCTTGAGCTTGGTGTTGGCGTTACAACATTTCAGCATTTCAATTGCAAATAACGTATCTGAGACAAATCGTTTTTACTGATCGTGACCCCCTTAAAGTGTTTGGAGAAGTTTTGGGAGAAAAATACCAGTCTGTGTCGACTGAGCTTATTATTTCCGCCATTCAATACGAAATTATACATGTGACAGGGTTAGAAAACCTAAGTTTTGACACGTTGTGGAAACTTGAGTGAAGAAAGACAAAGGCATTCTGTGGCAGGAGTAAAATGACTGAAATCGAATCTCGTGTGAACATTTGCATGCTCAGAGTCAATGTAATATATATGAATTGCAGTCAATGGACAATAGACAATAGGTGCAGGAGTAGGCCATTCTGCCCTTCGAGCCTGCACCACCATTCAATATGATCATGGCTGATCATTCCTAATCAGTATCCTCTCCCTGCCTTATCTCCATAACCATTGATTCCACTATCTTTGAGAACTCTATCCAACTCTTTCTTAAATGAATCCAGAGACTGGGCCTCCACTGCCCGCTGGGGCAGAGCATTCCACACAGCCACCACTCTCTGGGTGAAGAAGTTTCTCCTCATCTCTGTCCAAAATGGTCTACCCCGTATTTTTAAGCTGTGTCGTCTGATTCAGCACTCACCCATCAGCAGAAACATGTTTCCTGCTGCCAGAGTGTCCAATCCTTTCATAATCTTATATGTCTCAATCAAATCCCCTCTTAGTCTTCTAAACCCAAGGGTATACAAGCCCAGTCACTTCAGTCTTTCAGTGTAAGGTAATCCCGCTATTCCCGCCGGTCTACTCATAGAGGAAGATTAGGAGGTCTAAAATGAATCCCTTTTTGTATATTGATGGATCATTTTATTAAAGGTGGAGTTGTGAGTATACTATCACTATAAAAAGGTTATTTTATCTTGGGATTTTTTTTTGAAGAGAGGTTATAAAGACAGAGGTGCAGAACTGCTGTCTGAAAACAGTTTAAGTAAATAATTGAGAAAGCCTTGAGGTTTTATTAAAACATTGGTAACAATGGAACGGCAGCGGCCAGCTCTCCCAGACCAGGTTTTCTCGGTTTGCTTTAACTACAGCATTCAGAAGCTGTTGGGGATCCAGGAAAGGGTTGGAAGTTTCAATACATGATCCCCAGCTGCTTTTCTCTCTGAGATCTCTGTTGATGTTGATATCTCTTCGATCGGAAAACTGCATGTAAGGATCTGTATTTGAATATATCTTTGTGCCAAGCAGTGTATACCAAGAAGGTACGGTATATATTGTTTGTGTAAGTGTTCAAACATTTGAGCTATTTTAAAATGTTCTTTTCTTTAATTGTATTTTAACTAAAGCATTTGAATAGATTATATTTTGCTTAATGTCGAGTGGTTTGACCAGTCACAACATAAGGAAAGGTTTGGGTCTAAGCGACCTTCTTAAAATATTTTGCAGGGATCTGGTCTGGTCCACAACACTTATAGATGAGGAGTTTCTGACTGACTCTTATTGAAAATGTAGTGGAGGGGTTGGGGATGGTTTGCTGGAGGTTGTGCTGTGAGCTGCCTGAGACATTCAGGGAGACATGAGGATTTGCTGACCCATCTTTGGGTGGAGCCTGGGGACTGTAGTTACAGCATCTGGGTCAGTAACATGAGCAACAAATGGAGCAAAGGTTACAGAGTGGGGAAACTCTGAAAACACAGAGTTAGTGTATGTGTGGAAAGGGATCTTTGGACCCACCCGAGTTTTCCATTAACAGCCTCGCAAGCTACACTTAATCCAGGAGCAGAGTTTGAGGGGACACTGATTGAACAAGGAGATGGTCACAGAGCAGTGTTACCTCCTTTAACGCGTCCTGCAGCTTCACCCCAGGGGAAAGGACGGTGCTGCCAGTGACTGTTCGGGTCACAGTTTCATTCAGCTTCTATGTTCTGGAACTTTCCAAGCAGGACTGGGTGACATAGCCATCATCTCCCAGTATGTTGCCATCAATGTAACCATTCGGTGATGGAGGATATATATGGTGGATGAGGTTAATACATCGTTTCCCCCACAGCAGGGAGCTGCCGGGTGTATCCAGTATAATGGGATTCCCGATGGTGTACATGGCATCTGCAAAGTATCCATGTCAATGGGGAGAGGTAGAGGAACTGAAGGAGCTCTCTCACTGTTAATGTTACCGTGTGTCCATGCACAGTACACTATGTTGGTGAATACCTCTGTCCTGACAGCAGCCACAGTTCCTTCATTCACAAGCAGACAGCATTCCCATCGTCTTCGGGTCTCCATGTAGAAATGAATGAATGTATCTTGGATAAAGGCCGACCCCTTAATACATGTTTGAAAACAGCATCTCCATCACCAACCAAACACTTCAAAACATTCCATGTGTACGGAGTGCAATAGGGTCCCTTGGAGTGTGAAGGAGCAGACGATCAGGGATGGAGCAAAACCTCCCATGTCTGAACAGGGCTGAGTGAACCCCCCAGTAGACAGTATCATTAATCCCTGTAATCCCTCTCCATTTCAGTAACATACTGCCTTCCATTATTCCTGTAAATGAAATGACAGATTATATCACGTTATATTGCACCTGGCAAATTATTATCCATTGCCTTTACCTCTCTTGATAGTTTAATCTCTTGCTTATAACAGCAACATGACCAAACTCAGTATCGCTATATCTGTTCCATCCTCCTGATCATTGATATAGATTGTAAATAGTGGAGGACCCAGCACTGGTCACGGTGTGACTCCACTGGTGACATTCTATCAAACTGATTTAGACTGATTTATCCGGAGTGCCTGCTTCCTGTTTGATACATAATCCACCCCCATTACTGTGTAACACAGTGGAAAAGCTGAATATGAACGAGGAGAATCAGTCAGGAATCCAACGTCTCGAATCTGCTCCGCCATGGAATACAATCATGGCTGATGTCATCGCGGCCACTGTTCCACATCCCTGCTATCTCTCGATCGTCAAACTCTAGTCCCTTGTTGGAGATTGCGGCTGATGAAAACATATCCACTCCACATCTACACTTTCAATTATATTTCGCATCTTACAGACCTCAATGAGCTCTCCTATCGTTCTTATAAAATCGAGAGTATAGGCCTGAACTGCTCAATTTCTCTTCATAAGACAAACACTTCAAATATGGAATCAATCTAATGAAGCTCTTCTGAACTGCCTCCAATGGAAATACCTCATTCTGCAGGACACCCAAACTGTACTCCAGTTGCAGCCTCACTAATGCCTTGCAGAGCTACAGCAACACTCCCTACCTTTCTACTCTATCCTTTTACAAATAAACAATGAAGTTATGCTTGCATTTCTCAGTATTTGAAGAACCCACAAGCAGGTTTTCCATGATATGCAAGCAGGCACCCAGATCCCTCTGCACTTAAGCACTTTGAAGTTTCTCTCCATTTAGATAATAATTTGCCTTTTTATTAGGCTGGCCAACTTGAATAACCCCATATTTATCCACTTTAATTTTCCTTGCCAAATGTTTGCCCATTCACCCAACCTATTCATATAGTTTTTAAATCTCTTGCATCATTATTCCGAAGTAATTTCCCACCAATGTTAGTGTCATCTGAAAATGTAGCTATTGTATTTCCTATCCCGTCAACCGAGTAATAATATCGATCCCAAATGGTTGAGGCATGAGAACTGAAATCTATGGCACCCAACAAATTGCATTTTCCAATATAAAATGATATTTTTAATTCATCTGACTGCATTTTGTTAGTTAACGAAGCCTCCATCCAAGCTAATAAATTACTCCTAAACTGATGCTGTCTGATCTTACCACCCACTCTTTGGAGAAGGGACATATCCGATGCCTTCACGAAGACCAGGTATATTCCATCTCCAGTATTCCCACTATCCACCTTGTTTGTCACATCTTTAAATAACTCAAGAAAAAACTTCAATCATGGTTTATCTTTTGTAAAAACATGTTGAGTCCGATGGATTGTGGTTTACGTTTGCAAATGTCCTCAACAATGGATTCTAATAATTTGCCTTAAATTACAATACTTTATTGTTACATTTTACTCCCTAATGTATTCAGTTATTATAAGTTCTTCCCTTTCTAAAACCTTGACGTTTTCTTTGAATTCCTGTTTGATGGGCAAAAGGGTTTTAAGAGATGTGCTCCAATTGCTGTATAAGCGGTATGTGTGGCTGACTGGACTCATCATCCTGCTGGTGTACAAAATCGATGGGATGAAGTCTTTCTGGTGTTCCTATGTTGTCATCTCCAAGGCCAGAATGACCACCTCCTGTTGATGCGTTAGAGGGGTGGGGGATGATGGAATCTTCCCGTTACTGTGTAACATTTTGAGGGTCTGATGGGTCTTCTCATTATCCTCCATAATCGGTGGAGGTACGGAACGGTTTCCTCATGTATCCCAGAGATGGGACGAAGGGAGCGATTGGTCTTCTCTTGTTCCCATACAACAGACACGTGTCTGAATTACCTCCTCCTTTCTCATGAAAAAAGCCTCAGATAGTTTTTATCCTAACACATTTCCCTTGCAACAGACTCGGTGGGTCTGAATGACCTCCTGTAATCCCAGTGTAACAATCTCCTGTCACTGTGTGACCACTTCCAGTTCCTATGTTACGTAAAAGAGGAGGCTGAATGGACTGATCCTGTTGCTGTGTAACAGGATACTGGTGCAGCATGGCCTACTCTGGGGCCAGTGTTATCGATTCGAGTAGCTGATTGGCCTCCTCCTACAAATATACGTCGGTCTCGAGGGGCTGAACAGTGTCGTCCTATTCTGGTGTAACAGGCTCGAAGGCCTGAATATCCTTCTGTTGTTCCTGTGTAACAGGCTGGAAAACGGAATGGATTCCCCCATTATCTGTGTAATTCGCTTCAGTTGTTGACTCCTTCCTGTCATCTACGTTGAAATAAGATCATCCTTTATTTTTGTAAACTCCAATGGCTATTGGATCAACCTGATCATCCTTTCGTTATAAGCTAGCACCTTCATTGAAGGAATCAGCTGAGGGAACCATCTCTGAGCTGCTTCCAATAGAACAACATCCTTTCTTCATTGAAGAGACTAAATCTGTACACACTGCTCCAGATGTGATCTCACTAAGACCCTGTCCAGCAGCAGCAACACTTTACCAGCCTAATGTAAGGTTCCCACCCAGGTTAGAGCAGTCTCAGCTCTCTGGGGGAATACAGAGCATTTATGAACGATCATAGTACTTCTCTACTCCATCAGCATAACGGGAGCTCTGGAGAAAATGTCAAAATGATGCTTATGAAGATCATGAATAATGTGGCGAGATGATCTCTACCATTAATCTCCCCAAAACCCACGTCGCTCAGATTCTCCAGAATCTAGTAAGGTGGAGTGCAAAAACAGCAAGGAGAAGGAAACATTGATGGGAGTTATATATCAAAGTGAAAGCTGCAATACAAATGCTGGATATGTTATAAAACAGGAAATGAGATATACACATTTGTGGGTACTGCAGTAATAATGTCCTGTTTACATTATATCTAAACTGTGTTAACCCAACTGAATGCTAATGCTGGGAAAATGGATTTCATGAGAATGTGTTAGATGGTGGCATTAACATTTTGTCGAGCACTGAGCTAGAGATCAGGTTATTTAGAAATTGATGTTGAATGATCAAAAGAACGAATTGAAAACTTTGCTGGAAAGGACCTTTTGGGAAGTGACCACAGTGCATTGGTTTTCTTTTATGCTGTTTGAGTACACGGTAGTTTTTGTTTTATTTGAAGTAACTGTTATAAATCTGAATCATGCAAGCCCTGAAGGTGTGAGGAGAAATTGGGGACTGCAGATGGTGGAGATCAGAGTTGAGGAGTGTGGTGCTGGAAGATCAGAGTTGAAGAGTGTGGTGCTGGAAAAGCACAGTCAGGCAGTGTACGAGGAGCAGGAGAATTGACGTTTTGAGCATAAGCCCTTCATCAGAAATGAGGCTGATGATGAAGGGAGCTGAGAGATAAATGAGATGGCGGTGTGGCAGGAGGGAGGTAGCTAGGAATGCAATAGGTAGATGAAGGTGGGGTTGAAAGTGATAGGTGATGAAGGGAGACAGAACGCCTCATCTACTACATACGTTAAAGCCAGTGTGGTCTTCTCTACATTGGTAAGGCAGGTGGATCATTTCAGAGAACATATCTGGGATAGCCACATTGACCAACTCCACCGCCTTGTGGCTGAACACTTTAACTTCCCTTTCCACTCTGCCAAGGACGTGAGAGTCCTGGGCCTCCTCCATTGCCAAACCCTAACCACCCGAAGCATGGATGAAGAAAGGTTCCTCTTCTACCTTGGGACCCTCCAACCAGAGGGAATTAATGTAGGTTTCACCCGTTTCCCCATTTACCCTAACTCCACCTTATCCTAGTCCAATCTTCCAACTCAGCATCCTCCCACCTTTTGAACGTTCCTATGTGTTCATCTTCCTTCCGATCAATCTGGTCCACCCGCCTCTCCGACCTAACCCTTTCAGCCTCACCTTCAAGTATCGATTAGATCACAGGAATTAGCTTAGAAAAATGCCAAGTACCGTAGTAAGCCAGTGGATTCGGAGAAATATAGGACCCAGCAACGGATGACCAAGAAAAGAAAATCAAAAAGCGAAAAAGCATACAAACAAAAGAAAAACATAAAGACTGCTAAAAAAAAGTACATCAGCGTATGAAACAAAAATAAAAACAAGGTCAAATATGGAACAGTGGTTGTGCGGACAATATAATTTATTGAAGACAATAGAGAAATCGCAGGGAAAAGAAACAGTTTCTTTGTGTCTATCTTCAAGGCAGAACATCCAGAAATTCTCCCAGAAATACCAAGTGACCATGGAGCTTGTGTAAGTAAAGTCTAAGATCATTCTTATAAGTGTTGAGGTCATGTTTTAAAAGGAAGCTGGATTGAGTATTTATAAATCTGACAGATCAGATGTACTTCATGCAAGAGTTTCAGAGGAAGCAGCAATAGGCATATTGAGTGCATCGCAGATTATTATGTTGTTTTCCAATACATTCCCAAAAGATATTCAGCCAATCTGGATAAGGCAAAGGTTACAAATATTATCCAACAGTTTAAGAAAGGATGAAGATGGAGAGTGGTGAACTACAGACCAGTAACTTGTCATCCGCGGTCGGGTGTCTGTTGGGCTCGATTATAAAGAACGTGTTCCTGGATATATAGAAGGTAATGGGAAAACTGGGGAGGACGATAATGCATCGATGAAACGAAAACCATAAGTGGCAAACATTTTTTGGAATGGTTTGAAGATGATTCTTGTGGACGTAGGCAATGAGGAGCCAATGGATAACGTATAGTTGGATATTCAAGAGGATCTTTTTTAAGAAATCTCCCACTAACATCATAAGAAAAGTTAAAGTGAAAGGAATTGGGAAGAACTGGGCTGCACAGTGGCACAGTGGTTAGCACTGCTACCTCACAGCGCCAGAGACACGGGTTCAACTCCCCCCTCAGGTGACTGACTGTGTGGAGTTTGCACATTCTCCCTGTGTCTGCGTGGGTTTCCTCTGGGTGTTCCGGTTTCCTCCCACAGTCCAAAGATGTGCAGGTCAGGTGAATTAGCCATGCTAAATTGCCCGTAGTGTTAGGTATGGGGTAAATGTAGGGGTATGGGTGGGTTGCGCTTCGGCGGGTCGGTGTGGACTTGTTGGGCCGAAGGGCCTGTTTCCACACTGTAACGCAATGTAATCTAAACACAAGCAAATAGGAAACGAAAAATTAGGTTTACATTCATGTGAATGTAATTGAAATATAGAAGATGCCATGCGCCAGCTGCACAGAGTGTTGCTGAGACTAAACTGAGAGTATTATGTACCGTTTGGAGTCCCAATCTAAGATAGAATATACTACAGACGAACTGCAAAAGGTATTCTCCAGATTAATCCCTAAAATGGCAAGATTATCTGATGTGGAAAAACAGCCTGTGATCTCGAGTTTCAAAAGATGAGAGGTGATTTTAGTGAAACTAAGAAACATAGAGGGGAGAGAATAACCGAGGGACATGGAGAAGTGCAAGCAGGAGAGATGAGGGAGAATCCCATGATATTCTACACGGTCAAGTAGAACAGAATAATCAGCAAACAGTTAGTGTCCAATAGAAACCAAAGGGGCAATCAGTGTGTCAACCCGGAGAACATCGATAGATTATTACATGTAAACATCACAGCTGTTTTACTTGGGAGAAGGAGGATGCGGGTACAGAATTCGAGAAGATGGACTGGAAAGCTCTTGGAAAGAGATTGATGTAAAATACGAGCTGCGGTTTGAGGCTTTGTCTGGTATAAAATTGGACCAATCTGCAGGTCTGGATAATGTTGGAGTCAAGGGAGGAAAGACGCTGACTGGAAATTTTAATTAGAATCTGACAATAGGGGAGGTGCCAGAGGACTGGAGAACAGCTATTATGATTGCACTTCACAGTAAGGGTGGTAGAGAAAGACCAGGAAACTCGAGACGAGCGAGTATTAAATCACTGTTCGGGAAACTACTGGAGAAAATAGAGAAGGAGAAAATTGAACTCCAATCAGAATGGCAAGGCTTGATCAGGGATAATCAGCATGACTTTATCAGAGTGAAGTCACATCTAATGAATTTGATTGAATTAGTTTGAGGAGGTCGCTTATTTCGTTTTGATGCAATGCCTTTGACAAAGTTCCGCATGGGAAACTGAAAAAAATAAAGTAAAATCTCAGAGTATCAAGGATAACTTGAAAAGTTACAGCGAAAATTGTCTTAGTGTCAGGAGGCAGAGGGTGGTGGGAGAAGGCTGTTTGTGTGACTGGAGACCAGTGTCCCCTGGTGTACCACAGGGATCAGTGTTGTGTCCCTTATTGTTTGTAGCATTCATAAATGGTATAGGTGTGAATCTGGAGGGGGAGTGGGTGGAGGGGTGGGATTGTGATAATTAAGTTTGTGTTTGAAACAAAGATTGGCCGGGTGTTTGGTAGTGAGGAGGAAGTTCTGATTTTACAGGAAAATACAAGTGGAATGATCAGATGGGCAGATCAATGGCAGATGGAATGTGATCCTGATAAGTATGAGGTGATGTACTTTGGAAGGAGGAACCAGACATGGGGTGTACACAATGATAGGCAGCACACTAGGGAGCTCAGAGGGTGTTTCTCCACACATCCCTGAATGTGACTGAACAGGGTAATGGACTAGTTAAGAATTGAACTTTGGGTGTAGCGTTTATTAATCAGGGAGTAGTTTATAAGTATTATACAGGGCTTGGTTTAGTCCATGATACAGTACTATATGTCATTCTGGCAGCCTCATTACAGGAAGGATGTGATTGTACTGGAGGGGGTTGCAGAGGAGATTCACCAGGATATTCCCTGGAATGGGGCATATCAGCTATGGAGAGAGGCTGGATAAGCTCAGTTTTTTTACTTTGGAGCAGAGAGGCTGAGGGGGATGTGATTCAGAAGGATAAGTTAACAAGGGGCATGGACAGGGTGGATAGACAGTAGCTGTTCCATTTAGACAGAGGGTCAAGAACAAGGGAGCACACTTTTAAAGTGAAGGGTTTGAGGTTCAGAGAGGATTTAAAGATTACTTTTTTTCACCCAGAGGGTGCTGAGTTCTGGAATGTACTTCCTGAGAGGGGAGTTATCACGGTTAACCTCTCAATCGTTAAGTGTACTTGGACGAGCACTTGGAAGTGCCATAACATTCCAGGCTGTGTGCCTGGTGTTGGAAAGTGGGACTAATATAGATCGTGCTGTATTTCTGTTGGTACAGAGACGATGCTCCTGTGCGTGTATGATGTGGAGCTGAGCAGCTTAACACAAGAATTGATAGGTTTCTGAAGATAATGTTCACAAAGGTTATAAGAGTGAACTGTTATAGCTTGTCAAATTATGTCAATGTGAGAAGTATGAAAAAACAGTGTGGGTTCCTTCTAGTTTGAAACCAGAGACTGGAGAATGGGAAACAGGGAAATGGCAAAACTATGAATCCACTACTTCAGTTCTGTCTTCACAGAACTTTCTGACAATACCAGGAAAGTGCAGTGTGGGAAACGAAATAGTACATGGAATATAGAACATAGTAAGTAAATGGTTTGGGAGAAATTATTGGGACTGAAAATAATGGTCATACACAACACCAACATAGATTTATGAAATGGGAATTATGTTTCAGAAACTGACTGGGAGACAAATGAAAGAGAAGCAATGGATGTAAAACACGTGGATTTTCAGAAAAAAATGTTGATAAACCTCCCAGCCTAGTTTGCAAAATCAAATCTTCGTGGTTTGGGGTGAATATATGGCCATGCTTCTAGAATGGGACAGCTGGCAGGAAACAGTGGATAGAAATAAAAAGACACGTGAAGCAACAGCCTGACATTGTATTTAAGGTATGGTTCTGTGAGTATGACAATATCCCTGACACCCCATCACCTTCCCTGGATATCTCCTCTCTCACCAGCAGGACATACACAACAGAAATGGCGGCACAGTGGGATACAGTTGGAAAGGAATTGCTATGGGAGTCCTCAACAGTGACCTGTATCCCATGAAGTCTCATGGCGTTAGTTTGCACATGGGAAAGGCAATCTCCTGCTGATTACCATGTACCAGCCTCTCCCAACTGATGAGTCAGTACTCCTCTATGCTGATCAACACTTGGAGGAAGCTCTGAGGGTGGCAAGGGCACAAAACGTACTCTGGGTGAGGGATTTCAATGGCCACCATCAAGAGTAGCTCAGCTGCAGCATTACTGAATGAGCTGGCCGTGTCCTAAAGGATATAACTGATAGACAGGGTCTACGGCAGGTGGTGAAGGAACCCACAAGAGGGAAAAGCCATATTTGACCACAGCCTTACTAATCTGCCAGTTGCACAACTATCTGTCCATGACAGTATCTGGTAAGAGGAACCACCGCATAGTCATTGTGGAGATAAAGTCACACCTTCACATTGAGAATAACCTCCATAATTCTGGGTGGCACTATCACCGTGCTAAATGGGACAGACTTCAAACAAATCTAGCAGCTCAAATCTGGGTTTCCATAACGTGTTGTGGGGCATCGATAGCAGCAGAATTGTACTCAACCACAACCTCATGGCCTGGCATATCCCCCTCACAACAATGACCATCAAGACAGAGGATTAACCTTGATTCAATGGGGTGTGCAGGAGGGCAGGAGCAGCGCCGGGCATACCTGAAAATGAGGTGCCAGCCTGATGAAGCCACCAACCAGGACTGCTTGTGCACAAAACAGCACAAGCAGTAAGTGACAGACAGGCGAAGTGATTCCACAAGCAACGGTTCAGGTCTCTGCACTCCTTCCACTTCTAGTTGAGAATAGTTATGGACAATTAAACAAGTCATTGGAGGTGGAGATTCCACAAGTATCCCCATCCTTAATGATGGAAGAGCCCAGAACTTCAGTGCAAAAGATAACGTTTATGCATTCGCAATAATCTTCAGTCAGAAGTGCTGAGTGGATGATGATCCTCAGCCTACTCCAGTGGTCCTCAACAATTCAGTTACCAGTCATCAGCCAATTTGGTTCAGTCCACGCGAATTCCAGATTCAGTTGGAGACACTGGATACTCCAGAGGGTACATACTCTGACAACACTCTGGCAATAGTACTGAAAAGTTGTGCTCCAGACCTTGTCACTGCCCTAGCAAAGCTGTTCCAATACAGTTACAACAATGACATTTCCCCGATTACGTCGAAAATTACCCCGAGTATCTCCTGTATATAAAAAGCAGAACAAATCCAATCCGGCCAATTACCACCCCATCAGTCTACCCTCGATCATCAGTAAAGTGGTGGAAGGTCGTAGTGGTTTCAAGCAGCACCTGATCAGCAATAACCTGGTCAATGACGCTCAGTTTGGGCTCCACCAGGGCCACTCAGCTCCTGACCTCATTACCGTGGTTCAAACATGGACAAAAGAGCTGAATTCCAGAAGTGGGATGAGAATGACAGCCCTTTAAAACAAGGCTGCCTTCGACCAAGTGTGGCATCAAGGGGCCTTAGCAACACTGGAATCAATAGATATCAGGGGCAAACTCCCCGCTGGTTAGAATCATACCGAACACGTAGGAAGATGGTTATGGTTGATAAAGGCCAGTCAACTCAGCTCCAGGGCAAGTCTGTAGGAGTCCCTCAGGCAGTGGCCTAGGCCCAAATATCTTCAGGGCTGCTTGAGCAATGACCTTGCCTCCATTTTAAGGTCAGAAGTGGGGATGTTCGCCAATGATTGCACCATGTTCAGCAACATTTGTGGTTCTTCAGATACTGAAGCAGGCCATGTCCAAATGCGACAAGATCTGGACAGTATCCAGGCTGACAAGTGGCAAGCAATAGTCACGCCACACAAATGCCAGACCGTGAACATCACCACTAAAATACAATCTAACCTGCCCCTTGTCATTCAATGGTGTTACTATCACTGAATCCACAGTGGACTGCAGCGGTTCAACAAGGCAGCTCACTACCACCTTCTCAAGGGCAACTAGGGACAGGCAATAAATGCTGGCCCAGCCAGTCACACCCAGATTCAGGAAATAAATATTATTTAAATAAAATAACAGAGGAAGGTTGCTGGCATATCACAGAGATCGGTGCTCAGGCCCCATCTGTTCACAATACCCATTAAACATTTGGTTGCAGGAATCAAATACAATATATCCCAACCTGCTGATAGAGCTAAAGGATGTTGGATTGTGAGTGGGTGAGGAGGTTGTAAAAAAGCTTCAAGGTGACTAAGACAAGAGGAGTGAATGGGTAAATACGTGGCAGATGGAGAGCAATGTGGGGAGAGGTGACAGTGTGCCCTTTGGTGGGAACAATAGAATGGAAGCCTATCGTTTGAAAAGGGATTGTTTGAAACATGTTGATCTACAAAGGGACGCTTGCTCCTTTTTGTTGTTTCCTTCTGCGCGGCCCTCCGAGGTCCCTGCAGCACAGTGAGGTCTGAACCCACAAGGCCATACTGGGAATGGCATTCACACGTGGCCCAGTGTACATAGACCTACCAAGTGGGGAGCTGTAACATTGCAAAGGATCTGGATCTCCCTGCAGACCAGTCACTGAAAGCAATATTGCAGGAGCAGAAAGCAGTTAGGAAGGTAAATGGGGTGTTGACCTTCATTTCAGGGGGATTTGAGTCCAGGAGTAAGGGTGTCTTACTGCTGCTGTACAGGGCCTTAGTAAGACCCCATCTTGAACATTGTGCAATATTGTGTGCAGGTTTGGTCTCTGTACCTAATAAAGGGCAAACCTGACATTGAGGGAGAGCAGCGAAAGATGACCAGACCGATCTCTACGATGACAGGCTTGCTGTGGGAGCAGAGTTTGGGGGCGACTGGGCCTGTATTCCATGGGGTTTAGGAAAATGTGTGAAGATCTCAGTGAGATATATAAAACTCTGACAGGGTGAGACAGAATGGAAGCAGGGATGATAATTCCCCAGGCTGTGATGTCTAAAACAAGGGGCCACAGTATTAGATACAGACAGGCGATTCTGTACTGAGATGCCAATAAACGTCTGGCCTCAGAGACTGGGGAATGTGCTTGCACATGGAAACCAAGACACTGAATATAAATACAGGTTTAGAGACAGGAAAGGGATGGTGGGAGAGCAGGAGTACGGTGTGGAAATAAAGGTCGAGGTATCATTGTATTTAATTGGGAGCAAACTCGATGGACCAAAGGGACTACTGCACTTCCTATTTTATAGCTTCCCACGGTTAATCACATTAACGGATATATGTGTATATATATATATATATATATATATATATATATATATATGTGGGATAAGTGCATTGTGGAGATGTTTGAACATCAACGACAATGAGGAAGGCTCAATGTGATGTATGGCCTACTCCATTCCCGATGTTAAATGCTGTCACAAGCTCTCAGATGTTAGGAAGGAGGTTTCTGCAGGGTCAGCAGGACTGTGTTCCCCGTTCCCTTTTTCCGATAGTAAGGCTGGGGACGGGTGTTCTGTCCAGGATTATCCTTTTAAGACCTCAGAGCAGTTTGATACAATACAGTGTCTTGCTTGGCCGATTCAGAGATCGTTGAAAAGTTTTAACACAAGTATATGTGTCTGCAGTCATAGATAATCATAGATAATCATAGATAACAGCCTCCAGTCTGACAAGTATCCTTCCACTAAACCCTCTGCTTCCTACCATCAAGCCAACTGTGTATCCAATTGGCCAGTTCACCCAGCATTCCACGTGATGTAACCTTCCAGAGCAGCCTGCCATATGGAACCTTATCAAAGGCCTTACTGAAATCCATGGAGACTACATCTACCACTCTGTCCTCGTCAACCTTCCTGGTCACTTCATCAAAGAACTCTAAAAAATTTGGGAAGCATGATCTCCCACTCACAAATCTATGCTGACTGCTCCGAATCAAACCCTGTGTAAGTAATGGGTGCAGTCAATGGTATGCTGTCCTTCATTGTAAGATGATTCGAGTACATAAGTAAAGGCATCTTCCTGCTGTTGCAGAGCCTTGCTGAGAGAGCATTAGGGGCGCTCTCTACAGATTTGATCTCCTTTGTAAGGAATAGTCTCCTTACCACAGACACCGGTGATGGTAACATGAGGATAGAGTGAAGAAGCTGAGTGTTTAATCTGTAGAACTGTGAGAGACGAAGAAATGGTGACGCTGAAACACGAGGAGTGGCAGTGATCACTTATTTCCAAAAGAGAGATTGATAGGGTGAGAAATTCCATACTTTACCCAGGATTGATTGGTTTGATTTATTGTCACTTGTACCTCAGTACAGGGAAACACTTTGTTTATGAGCAGTGAAGCAGATCATAGTAAACATGGCCAGACAGATCATAGGGTGGAAATAGACTTGGACAGAGTAAGGCATACAGGTTACACTGAACAGGACGTGCACTAGACGTGATCAACATGAACAAGATCAGCACTATTTGAACTTAGAGAGTCCATTCATCAGTCTAACGTGACCTTCCTAATAGTTTATATGCCTAAATTAACTGTGCAGTTGGCGAGTGAACCTGTACTGAACGTCATGTTGCTCACAATCCCCAACAGCAGCCACAATACCTTCCATCTGAAACAGGTAGCTTTTCTCAACAGCTTCCGCCCTGCACAGAGAACACCAGGCTGGCATCTCAGAGATGAAATATGCCTTCTTGAGACTTCACACAAGATATATGGCTTCCCTCCTCACCACTAGAAAACCACATTAAAGTCCCACGTGTGTATTATAAGCAACGGAGCCAGGAGGAACAACGTGGAGCAATCTGTCTGTGCAGCCTCTGCTCCACTTGTTCACCATGTTGGAGCATCAATCTGGAGACAGTAAGGACTGCCGATGCTGGAGATCAGAGTACAGCGTCGATTACTGGAAAAACACAGCAGGTCAGGCAGCATCCGAGGAGCTGGAGAATCGATGTTTCGGTCATAAGCCATTCATCAGGAATCAGCATCAATTGCCTCATTCTGCCCCTGTGTAAGTACGTTGAGGGGGGAATGGCCTCTTACTGTTCCTGTGAAAGTGACTCAAGGGGCTGAATGGCCTCATCCATTGCTGTGAAAGTGACCCAAGGATCTGAATGGCTTCTTCCTCGTCCGATTGGACAGGGTCAATGGCCGAATTGGCTTACCCCTGGTTCTTTTTGAAAGCTCGATGTACTGATAAGTGTGATGATGCTGCAGTTTTAAGAGGTTATTTTGTCCGGGTTTCTTTTAAGAGGGAGATTGAACAACCATTACCAAGCTGGCTCGTTAAGACCACTCGAGGAAACAACGAGAGAGGCCTTGTGTTTATTTTAATGCAGCCTGAATGGGTGTGGCCAGCTCTCACAGATTAGGATCTCTAGGTTTTGGTTTCTCAGTAACATCAGAAACTATTGGGGTCTCCACAGAGTTGGAAGCTTCAGTGAATGTCTCCTGCTATTTTCCCTGAGTTTTCTCTTGGTGCTGTTTTTAATTCCTGGATTAGAGAAATGTTTGTGACATTCTGTGTCTGAATATTCCTTTCTGCCAAGGGCTGTGTTTATGGGATTTTCCTATATTGGAACAGTTCATTAGTAATAGTTCCTAGGTCCATTATTCTGTTAACTTGTCCAATAGAATTAAGTTATCCTAGATTCCTCTTTCTTTGATTTCATTTTATCTTTCGTGTTTCAATAAATGGTGTTTTGCTTCACACCAAGTACATTGCGTCTAGAACAGACACTTTACATTTCCATTAAAATAAAAATAGAGTCCAGGCTACCGCCTTCAAATATTTTCCAGGCGCTCTGGTGTGGTCCATCACACTAGACTCCTTCTCTTTCTGAGTAATAGGCTGGAGGCACTGAATGGGCTGTCCCTGTTCTTCTCCAATAGTGTTAATGGGGTGAATGGCTTCCTCATATTCCTGTGAAACCAGCCTGAGGTGCTGAATGAAGTCTTGTTTTACTGTGGCAATGTGCAGTGTCAGGCAGTGCTGTTACATGAATGTTACGGACACTTTAACAGCACAAGTCTCAATGGAGTCTGGATCCTGCTACACACGGACAAAGACCAGTTCAGGAGCTGACGGGGGACAAAATGTTCTGAACATTGTGGAATGTTCGGTGACCATTCCCACTTCTGATCTTATGGTGGGGAGGGTGAAGATGGGGAGACATTGATGAAGCAGCTGAAGATGTTTGTGAAGAGGAAGCTACCCTGAGGATCTCCCACAGAGGTGACCCAGGACTGAGATGATGCCCTTCTTCCTTTGTGCCATGATTGACTCCAAACACTGGAGAGGTTACTCTGATTCCCATTAAGTGCAGTTTTGTTAAGCTCCTTGATGTCAACAAAAGCCAACCACTGCCGTAATATCAGGGCCAGTCATTTTTACCTGAACCCTTGTCTCAACTTCTTTTGTTCATATCAATAGGCCATGATATAGGAGCAGCAAGTGTTTTCTTCAAAAAAATGCTTTTGAATGTCAGGATTTCACTTCTCAGGAGTGTTCTGGGAGCGAGATTACTGAAAGTATTTGAAGAGGAGGTCGATGGATATTGACCTGTCAGAGTGGTGAGGGCTATGAAGAATTGGGTATGAAAGATGATTTGAGACCAGGAGCAGATCAGTCACGATCTTAGTGAAGGACAAGGCAGGCTTTGGCGTGAACAACCTGCCCCTGTTTCTGATATTCTCACAGCCTGTTATTGGAAAGGTAGTGGGTGTTATTTTCATGGATGTTATGTTTTTGAATATTGCAGTCAGGAAGAGCAGATGATTTTGTGAGCCATCTCTGGGTGAGGTATATGGGCTGCATTCACAGTGAATCTTGAGTCTACAACGTGACCAACAACTGAAGCACAAGTTGCAGAGAGGGGAAGCTCTATAAAGAGAGATGAGGGGACTCTTTCATACCCGTGCCTGGATTTTCCAATTACATTTCCCAAATCACATCAAAGCGTGTGTGACAGCCTCGAGAGGCTGAATGGTGTCCTCTGTTTCTGTGCACCAGGCCATAGGAGTAGGTGGCCTCCAACTATTCCTGTCTAGCAGGTATGAGGGGCTGAATAGAACACAGAAACATGGGACTGAGGAGCGGGAGTGGGTCATTAGATATTTTGACCCTTCTCCACCAGGAATTAAGATTGTTGCTGATCAGGTTGGGGTCCCAGGCCCACTTTCCTGTCTGTATCCCAATATCTGTGACTCACTTCTCTGTCAAATATTTAGTAATGCAGCTTTCAATCAATTAGAACATAGAGGCACAATGAACTTCCAGTGAAGAGAATTCCCACTTGAAAGGTCCTTTCAGAATTTTTCGTCATCCCTCTTATAGAATCAGAGAGTCATGCAGAACAGAAACAGACCCGTTAGTCCAATCTGTTCACTACGATCAGATATCAAATCTGATCAAGTCCCATTTGCCGGCATTTAGCCAATATCTCTCCTCTCAGATACTTTTTAAATGTTCGATTGTAACCGCCTTCAGCACCTCCTCTGACAGCACTTTCTGTACACACACTACGCTCTGTGTGAAACATTTATTTTCAGGTCCCTTCTAAATCATTCGTCCTCTCGCCTTCAACCTCTGCCCTCTTGTTCTGGACTCCCCTACCCTGGGGAGCAGAACGTGGCTGTTCAGAATATCCATGCCCCTGATGGTTTTATAAACCTCTATAATGTCACCCCTCAGCCTCTGACACTCCAGGGGGTAACACCTCAACCTAATCAGCCTCTCCCTAAAGCTCAAACCTCCAGTCCTGGGACATCTGTGTAAGTCATTTCTGCAGAAAACCGAGTTGTACGCAGTATTCTTAAAGTGGCCTCACCAACATCCTGTATAGATGCAACATACCACCACAACTCCTATATTCAATGCTCTGACTGATTAAGGCAAATGTGCCAAATGTTTTCTGCACCACTCTGTCTACCTGCAACTCCACTTTCAAGGAACAATGTACCTGCAGCCCTGTGTCCCTTTGTTTCACAACATGCCCCAGGACCTGACCATGAAGTATATAATGTCTACCCTGATTTGCCTTCCCAAAATGCAAAGCTTCAATTTCTCTAAATTAAACTTCATCTGTTACTCCTTGACCCTTTGTCCAATCTAATTGCGGTCTTGTTGTACTCTGAGATAATCTACTACGCCACCTTTCTGATGTCATCTGTAACCTTACTAACTATGGCCCCCATATTCACATCTAAATCCTTTACATAAATGATGAAATGCAGTGAACTCAGTACTGATTCTTACAGCACACTGCTGCTCACAAGCCTCCAGTCTGAAAAACACCCCTCTTCCTTCAAGCTAGTTGTGACTAGCTTCCTCTGTATCCCATGTGACTGAAACTTACTAATCTGTCTACCAATCAGAATGAAATTTTAGCTATGAAGAGAGGCTGAGTAGGTTAGGTTTATTTTCACTAGATAAAAGGAGATTGAGGGGGGGGGGGGAACCTGATAAAGGTTTGCAAAATCATGAAGGGGATAGCCAGGGTGGAGAGAGACAAGCTTTTTCCCAGGTTGAAGGATTCAATAATGAGAGGTTGTGCTTTCAAAGTGAGAGGAGGAAAGTTTAAGGGGGATACACGCGGTAAGTACTTCACACAGAGGGTGGTGGACATTTGGAACGCGTTGCTAGCAGAGGTGGTAGAGGTAGGCACGGTCGATTCATTTAAGATGCGTCTGGACAGATGCATGAGTAGGTGGGGAGCAGAGGGATACAGATGGTTAGGAATAGACCGACAGATTTAGACAGTACATTTGGATCGCATCAGGCTTGGAGGGCGAAGGGCCTGTTCCTGGGCTGTAAATTTTCTTTGGTCTTTGTTCTTTAAATGAACATCTTGCTGAAGTCCATATAGACAATGTCTACCAAACTGCCTTCACCAATCGTCTTTGTCACCTCTTCAAAAAACTCACCAAATTAATGAGCCATGATTTCTCATGCAGAAAGACACGTTGTCTACTCCGATCAGCCCTTGCCTTCCCAAATGTATGTAAATGGTATTCCTCAGAATCACCACTAACAACTTACCCACCACTGACATCAGGCTCACCGGTCTATAGTTCCCTGGCTTTTTGGGTTCACTGTTTCCTTTTCTAGTCCCACTCCTCCACTGCTCACAGCAAATGTTAAATGTAACCAGGTTGGTGATATGGCCAAAGATATTTGTCTCACACTGGGTCAGGGTCAGTTTTAGGAACAAGTCTCGCTAGTTTCTTTAATCTGCTAAAACAACACGTTTATGATCCAGAGCAATGTTACTCAAACTATGATGGAAAGATGAAAAGCAAACTGTTTGGGTATTGCAATTATATAATCAATATTTCCCTTTCAAAAAATGCTGACACACACACACACACACACACACACACACACACACACACACACACACGCAAAATCTCTGCAATTTTAACTTGAAATAACTTGGTCCAAATAGTATTGAAAATCGTGACAAAGGAAAAATTGTGAGATTGTCCAAAACATTATTCTGCTTCTGAAGATATTGTACTCACACCACTGCTTGCAATGGGATTTCATCCTGGGAGAGTTTGGATTTGGCTGAATTCCCTTTGCTTTAGGCAGTGAGGAGATTCCAGTGAGTTCTGGTTCGGGATCATCCAAAGGGGAGTACGGTGGTGAGCACTGCTGCCTCACAGCACTGGGGACTTGCGTTCGATTCCAGCCTTGGGTGATTGTCTGTGTGGAGTTTGCACATTCTCCCCTTGTCTGTGTGAGCTTCTAATGGGTGATCCAGTTTCCTACCACAAACTGTGTAGGTTCGGTGGATTGGTCATGCTAAATTGTCCGTAGTATTCAGGGATTTCTAGGTTATGTGCAATAGTCAGAGGTAAATATAGGGGAATGGGTTAGGAATGTTGGTATGGACTTGTTGGGTCGAAGAGCATGTTTCCACACTGCAGGGATTCCATAAAAATAAGAATGGTAACGATGACTGTAGAGGATTTTTAACTCGCACACATTGCTGTGATGAGGAACAATGAAGGAGAGAGAGTTCAATAGGCCATTCCTTCTCAGGCAGATTACATTTTCTCCCTCTCTGAGTTCAATCACGCAGTAATGTCATCCTCTCCCAAACTGGACCATGTGAGGTCTCCTTGTACATTGTCCAAACTATGTCTCCATCACATTCCCTGTTCCATGTAGGTGCATCATTGCTGCTGTCATACACAGAGCCATATCCTTAGCAGAAAATGGTCTCGGTTAATTTGAAGATATGTTTATATGTCCCTGCGTCATTAAAAAATAAAAACGTTTAATTTATTCAGAATACCTGTGTTAAACTGAATGCAATTTTTAAAGAAATACAGAAGTTGCTGAAAAGCATGTCAGGTCTCTCAGTACCCAGACGCTGTAGTTGTACCAGCCTCCACCACTTCCTCTGGCATCTCATTCCATACGCACACCACCCTCTGTGTGAAATGGTGCCCTTTAGGCCTCCTCAAAACCTTGCCCCTCTCACTATCCACCAATGCCCTCTAGTTTTGGACACCCCAAATTTGGGGAAAAACCCCTGACTACTCACCCTATCTATGGCCATTTTGTTTTTATAAACCTTTACTGCTGCAAAATGTGACCCCAATCAACATGAATGGCTGTACTTTCAGTCATCCTGGGCCTAAATTCTGAAATTCAATACTGATACCTCTTCCCTCTCCACCAAGTCACAATTCTAAATCCATTTTAATCAGTTTGTTCAGATGTATCCTGAGAAACCTCTGTGGGATTTACGCCTGGACCTTTGTGCCCGGAGGTAGGGACACGAGCATCACTCGACAATACCCATAAAGCTGGAACATTATTCTCCTGTGTGTTTGTTCATCAGACTGTCCTGACATGCTGGGACATACCTCTGCAGCAGACAGAACTTGAATCCAGGCCTTCTAGCACAGAGCTAGGAACACCACCACACAAGTTCAGGAATTGGATTCAAATCCAGAGCCCGGCTCAGAGACAGGGACACTACCCACTACACTACCATACCCAGATGTTGGGTCATATTTTAATGCCCACTTTCAGCTCGGTGTAGATTTATTATAATCAGGTTACCAATACTGAACTACACATAACACTTTGTATTGTTAAACAAATGCAAAATATTTGTCTCAACTGTAGGATATTGAGTGTACGTGGTGTGCAATTGAAATTAAATATAAACATCTTTAATTGCTACTATCTGTAGTCTGCAATATTAAGGAAAGAAATCCTGTAGTCACACTCTGCCCAATGAAGGGTCTCAAACAGATATTTATTACTGAACACCAGAGACGAAGGAAGAGCTTAATTTCTGACCCTAAAACACCGATCACTCTTACCCAACTCTCACGTGTGACTCCCCTTTTCCTAAAACCATGAAGTGACACCAGGCTGCTGATTACTGTCCAGCCTCTCCTCCCCACTGACTGTGTCTGCAATCTGTCCCTCCTCCCCCGAACCACACAAGGCAAACCAAGCTCAGGGTCTTTGTGAAAATCAAGGCCGGAGTGTGCAGGCATCCTGGAGAGGGATGGGCATTTTAAAATTGAAGGGGGAGGGTGAGGTGACAGTAATATCACTCACTGGGCTGAGGGGTGGCTGATGGAGTTTAGTTTGGATTAATGCGAGGTATTGGATTTGGTAAATCAAACAACAGCAGGACCTTTACAATTAAAAGAAGAGCCTTTGGCAGTGCTGTAGTACAGAAACCTAGGCCGTCAGGTTTAATTCTTTAAAATTTGCGCCTCATATAGATCTTGTGGTTAAGAAAGTGTTTAACACATTTGTCTTCATTGGTCAGACCTTTAAGTATCGGAATTGGGATGTCATGTTGAGGGTGTACAGGACATTGGTGAGACCTCTGTGTTCAGCCTGGTCATCCTGCCCGCTTATTCCATAGGCACACCACGCTCTGGGTGAAAAAGCTGCCCCTTAGGTTACTTTTAAATGTTTCCCGTCTCACCTTAAGCCTACGTCCTCTAGTTTTGGACTCCCCGTACCCTTAGAAAATACCTTGACTATTCACTTTGATATTACTGACGTTGATATTATTAAGCTGGAGAGGATTGAGAAGAGATTAACCTGGATGTTGCTGGGAAAGGAGGGAGTGAGCTATAAGGAGAGGCTGGATCGGCTGGGACTTTTTTCACTGAAGAATATGAGATTAAGCAGTAAATATACAGAGGTTTATAAAGTAGTGAGGGTTACAGAGATGCTGAAGGGCTGGTGTCTTTTCCCTAGATTTGGGGATTCAAAATTGAGGGATTTTTAAGTTGTGAGGAAAAAGATTGACAAAAGTCATGAAAAGTAATTATGTAAGCCAGAAGCTGGCTTGTGTGTGAAATAAACTTCCAGAGGAAGTGGTGAAAGTAGGGACAGTTACAAAGTTTAAAGGACATTTAGATCAGTCCATGGATAGGACATCAGTTTGGATGGTGCGGTGAGCAGCTGCCTTCTCCCTCCCCCTCTCTGAATGCATCTCTGTTGGTTTTCACCCTCTGCCACTGCCTGTGCAGTGGCGTGTGGAGGCCAGCAGAGGGTGGCATTACATCACTTTAAGCACCACAGAGACTGCCAGACCTGCCCCACACAGAGACACACAGATCCACACACGGGGATGGTTAGGACACAGCGTGAAGCTCATCTGGTAACTTAAATGAAACATAAAAAAATGCTCAATTCGCCTCGTAAACTGTTAAAATATGAGTGACAGAGAACTCCCAAATTCCACTGTTTAAATAAAAACATCAATTTATTTTTTCACTCTGAAAGTGAACATTTTACATGAACTATTCACAACTCTGGGACCCTCTTTCTCTTAATTACTTATTACCCGACTCCAGCTCTCTAGCAATATACTGTTTCTGGGTCTGCCATCCTCTCATATCACAGGTGCTTGTAAGCTCTCAGTTCAGAACAGCATTCCCTCTCTCTTAAAGGTAAAGTACACACTTTCTACTTAATCACATTATACTCTGATGAATATCGATAAGTGGGACCTCTCCGGATTTCTCTGGCTCTGTGGTTTGTCAATATTTCATTCGCTCCGTCTGGTGTGTGTCAGGACTTTTGTTGCTCCATTGACAGCATGTCATTAATAGACTCTGTCCATATGAATATATCAGCATTTCACTTGCTCACACTCGTGTATGTGGGGCAGGATTTCAGTTGTTTTATGGGGACTGTGATGCTTTGACAATCTCAATGTTTGGAGATAAGACCAAATTGGAAGAATTGTAAAGTCTATGGAGGAGAGTGTGGAACTCTAACAGGACAATCACACGTTGGTGCAGTGTTCAGGTTTATGGCAGATGGGGATCAGTGCAGAGCAGTTTGAGGTGATGCACTTTGGTAGGAAAGACAATGAAAGACAGTTTAAAACAGATTGTACCGTTATAAGGGGGGTGTAGGAGCAGATGGTCCTGCGTGTATATGAGCACAGAGTGTTGAAGATATCAGGACAAGTGGGGAGAGCAGTAACTCTCACAGATTAGTTTCAGTATCTGAGCTGTTGACAGGAGGAGGTTTAGGAGGGAGTCTCCGTGCTCCCTTCCTGGGAGGTGGTGGTGACGATGTGTTGTGAGCCCACCCTCCTGCCCACCGAGACCGTGGGGATTCCATTTGGACCAGCTCGAGAAAAAACGGAGATGGCATCAGGGCCACAGCTTCTAAGTTGTGCTGTGGGGGAATCGGAGCTGCCAGTGGGTTTAAAGTGAGAATTGCCCTTCACTGAACGTTGCTCCTTACTCGGTCGGTGGGACGTGGATGTTTCAGAATCTCCACACGAGGTGTCCCGGTCCTCTCCGGCTCCTACCAGGGTCCTCCCCACATGGCGGGGGGAGGGGGGTGAGGGAACGGATATCGGGCACTCCACAACCCGGCTTGCCCTTTCAGTCCTATTCCAGGCTGGTGGTGGTGACGATGTGTTGTGAGCACACCATCCTGGAATGGGAGGGTGGGAGGGTGGGAGTGGGTGGCCCTGCTCTTAGTGTTAGTGTAGGTGGGGAGGGGGTCATGGTGAGGTGTCCAGAGGGAGTCAGTGCACAGTGCTGTATCCATGCAGTGCTATTAGTGTGGGCGTGAAGTGGAGGGAGGGGGGGAGAGAGGGAGAGAGAGACAGAGACAGACAGAGACAGAGAGAGAAGGTCCAGCATGCGACAGTGAGAGTGGTGGACATGAGCCTTGTTCAGGGGTCGGTGCTATAACAGATATACCGTGAGTGTGAGGGAGCAGAGAGAATACGGTGACCCTTATCCTGACAGAGTGGGGGAGGTTATTGATGCTTGTCCTGTATTGCTGGACATTTCTTCAGACCGCAGATACTGCACTGAGTTGGGTGGGGAGCTCAGACCATACTCGGTGTTTCTGGTTGTGTCGCCCCCTCTGGGAAGAGAATGGTCCCCCTCTGTACTAGCCCATCCACCAGGTCCTCCGTGCCCCTGTTGAAAAACCGTGGTGTAATTGTCCCTTATCTGCCAGGCTAGGAGTAAACTGTGCAGGGCAGCTCCTAACGGAGAAAGCTCAATCGTGTGCCCCTTGGGCTTTTAAAGATGGCCCCAGTGTCAGGGATCACGGAATATCCAGGGGCATCTGGGTGATGGTGAGTACCTCCAGCCGTGAAGGACTCCATTTACCAAGCTGTGGAACAAATGCTCATCCAAAACTCTCCATCATCTGACCTCACACCAATATCCCTTTTTCCCATCTTTCCTGGGAAGACTGGCTCATGTTACACGATGCTATCGAAGTGTCTACATTTCAGCATTCTGCAACCTGGGAACACATCCTTCCATGACACTGTCTCTCAGTCTCCCCCTTCTCTGTCTATACCCCAAACCCCTCCCATGTGATGATATTTAAACTGATTCCCCCGCCTGGTCTCTCTGACAGTGATGTTCACACTCACAGCACCCCCTTGTCAGGGCAACAATGGAGATATGGAGCTGAAAATGGATGGGATCTGCACATCCTGTCACTTCCAGCCCGGTCTGCAAGTTTCCCCAAACTGGGCAGGGATCTAACACAGTGTTACTGAGCAACGCACTGGGGTGGGGTACACAGTCCTACATGCTGGGACGATAACTGCTCCTGGGTTACAGATCAATGCACTGGGGTGGTGTACACAGTCCTACATGCTAGGAGGGTAACTGCTCCTGGGTTACAGATCAATGCACTGGGGTGGGGTACACAGTCCTACATGCTGGGAGGGTGACTGCTCCTGGGTTAAGATCAACGCACTGGGGTGGTGTACACAGTCCTACATGCTGGGAGGGTAACTGCTCCTGGGTTACAGATCAATGCACTGGGGTGGGGTACACAGTCCTACATGCTGGGAGGGTAACTGCTCCTGGGTTACAGATCAATGCACTGGGGTGGAGTACACAGTCCTACATGCTGGGAGGGTAACTGCTACGGGTTTATACATCAATGCACTGGGGTGGTCTACACAGCTCTACAATCTGGGAGGGTAACTGCTCCTGGGTTGCGGATCAATGCACTGGGGTGGGGTACACAGTCCTACATGCTGGGAGGGTAACTGCTCCTGGTTTGCAAATTAATTCACGGGTGATCACTGCACAGATCGCTGAGCTGGTCAGACTATCTGGTTGAGGTTTATAGATACTGCAATGATGTGGTCTGTACAGCTCCCCACGCTGGATAGATATTTGTTTCAGGTTCACACATTAGTGTCCTACTGTGGTCTGCACAGCTCCCCGTGCTGGACAGATATCTAGTCCGGGGTTATAGATCAATGCACTGCTGTGGTCTTCGCAGTGTATCACTCTGGCCACATTACTGGGTTGTATTGACCAGTGTAATGGATGAATCTGGACAGATTGCTGGGTTGTACTGAGCAGGACACTGGCCTTGTCTGTACAGTGTTCCACGGTGAACAGATATCTCCTCTGGGTGTATGGTGTCTGGGCTGGTTCTGGGAGGTGTATTGAGAATGTGGTATATCTCAACATTTCAGCTGATCTGGCAATGCCTTTCGTTCCCATTCCTGTGATTGGAGCCTCCGTCTCTCACCCCATTAATGTTACAGTGTGTCCAGGCACAGTACATCGTGTTGGTGGGGTGGGGAGGGGGGAAAGGTCATGGACAGATCAAGGGATTACCCGGAACGTTCTGTCCCCAACATTCAATAACTGACATTCCCCGGAACCTTCGGTCCCCGACATTCTATAACTGACATTCCCCGGAACGTTCCATCCCCAACATTCTATAACTGACATTCCCCAGAACGTTCTGTCCCTGACATTCTATAACTGACATTCCCCGGAACGTTCTGTCCCTGACATTCTATAACTGACATTCCCCAGAACGTTCTGTCCCTGACATTCTATAACTGACATTCCCTGGAATGTTCTGTCCCCGACATTCTATAACTCACATTGCCCTGAACGTTCTGTGCCCGACATTCCAAAACTGACATTCCCCGGAACGTTCCGTCCCCAACATTCTAACACTGACATTCCTCAGAAGGTTCCATCCCCGACATTCTGTAACTGACATTCCCCGGAACGTTCCATCCCCGACATTCTATAACTGACATTCCCCGGTACGTTCTGTCCCCGACATTCTAAAACTGACATTCCCCGGAACGTTCCGTCCCCAACATTCTATAACTGACATTCCTCAGAAAGTTCCGTCCCCGACATTCTGTAACTGACATTCCCTGGAACGTTCCATCCCCGACATTCTATAACTGACATTCCCCGGAACGTTCTGTCCCCGACATTCTAAAACTGACATTCCCCGGAACGTTCCGTCCCCAACATTCTATAACTGACATTCCCCAGAACGTTCTGTTCCCGACATTCCAACGCTGACATTCCCCGGAACGTTCCGTCCCCAACATTCTAAAACTGACATTCCTCGGAAGGTTCCGTAACCGACATTCTATAACTGACATTCCCCGGAATATTCCATCCCCGACATTCTATAACTGACATTCCCCGGAACGTTCTGTCCCCGACATTCTAAAACTGACATCCCCGGAACGTTCCGTCCCCAACATTCTATAACTGCTATTCCCTGGAACGTTCTGTCCCTGACATTCTAAAACTGACATTCCCTGGAACGTTCTGTCCCCAACATTCTATAACTGACATTCCACGGAACGTTCTGTCCCCGACATTCTAAAACTGACATTCCCTGGAACGTTCCGTCCCCAACATTCTATAACTGACATTCCACGGAACGTTCTGTCCCCGACATTCTATAACTGACATTCCCCGGAACGTTCTGTCCCTGACATTCTATAACTGACATTCCCCGGAACGTTCTGTCCCTGACATTGTTTGTGAACGGCCGGACGTCAGTGAATTGAACAAACGATAAGATCCCGAGGGAAGAGATCCCGTTCCAGGGAGAAGGAGACACTGTTCCGAAGGCCCCTCAGGCAGTTAAAGGGGTGAATACGTTTTCCCTGTGTTTACATTTCTTCACGACACAGGATCGACCACAATTTAGACCAAAATACAGAAATTCCCAAACTCCGTTTTTCTTCAGGAAACTGGGAGAGAATCCTTCAGGACAGTTACGTTTCCACCCTCCGTATTAGGAACTGGGAAGGAGTGACCTGTGTCTGCTCTCGAGTGATCGAGTGTGTGGGAAAGTTCTAGAAACCTTCTGTCCTTATGGATGTGTCTCTGTGTGTTTGGGGAGGAAGGGTTTCTTGTGGTTTATGTCACAATTTTGTCAGTAATTCCGACCTTCCCATTTGTTATTCCAGCTCCAATTATTTTAATAAATCCCTGAATACAGGGACACATTTGAAAATCTCACTGGGTCCCCGATCAAACGGGTCCCTTTGCCTCCAGGCTGATGGATAATGGGCTTGTTTTCCTTCCTCACAGTTAACGCAGTGACCATCTACGTCCTGTTTTACAAAGATTGTGGATTGTCTCCATGTGTCAGACGTTACCTGGGGGCCATGGCAGCGGCGGATCTCCTGGTCATTATCCTCGACCTGATCCTGAGACACATTCCCATTGTTTATCCGGAACAGTTTTATTTCCTGTACTCCGTCCCCGTGTGTAATATCCACGGGGTCCTGGTTTATGCAGCCACTGACTGCTCTGTCTGGTTCACCGTCACTTTCACCTTTGATCGGTTTGTGGCCATTTGTTGCCAGAAGCTGAAAAGTAAATATTGCAGTGAGAAAACGGCGGCTGTGGTTCTGGGAGCAGTGACTGTGCTGAGCTGTTTAAAGAACATTTTCTGGTATTTTATTCTCACGGCTCGGTATTCGCTGTGGAACCCTCAGAACACCCCCTGGTTTTGTGATGTAACACGCGCTGTTCTATTCTCCAGTGTTTGGGCCACAATCGAGTTCCTCCACCACATTCTAACCCCGTGTGTCCCATTTCTCCTGATTCTGCTGCTCAATGTTCTCACCATCAGACACATTTTAGTGACCAGCAGAGCCCGCAGGAGACTCCGCACTCACACCAATGGGGACGCTCAGTCTGACACAGAAATGAGAAACCGAAAAAAATCCATCATTTTACTGTTTGTGATCTCGGCCAATTTCATCCTGTTATGGTCAATGTTAATGCTGTATTCTATATGGTTCCGGATGTGGAATATTGCATATCAATTTGTGTATCTCCATTTCTTTGTGCGGGAATTGGGCTTCATGCTGCAGCTCCTCAGTTGCTGCACAAACACCGCGATTTATGCCGTGACCCAGACTAAGTTCAGGCAGCAGCTGAAGAATGTGCTGAAATATCCCTTCACCCAAATCCATCCATCCATCAAATTCCCTCATTAATCACACGATCCGGGATTTTCTCATTTCAGTTCAGTGTTTCAGCGATGGAGCAGCCTGTCGCTATGGTAACAGACTGAGGGTAGGGCTGGTTTGTCCATCCTTATCCCACAGTGGGGTTACAGGGAAACATTTCAATGTTTCTCACAACTCAGGGGCCAGTGAGAAAAGGCTCCATCCCACTGACTGTATCCATCACTTCCATTTGTAACCAATAAAAATGTTGATTAAAGCGTGCCGAGCAGCAGAGTGACCGATGTTGTTGTGTGTCTTTGTGTTGGAGAAGCTGAGCTGGAGAGAGACAGACTCAGCCCCAAGTCCTGGTCCTCAGGGAAGGGGAGGGCACCGCGCCCTGAGCTCAGGAGCTGGGTTTAACTCCCTCTGTCCCACCACTGCAGCCTGGACTCCCCATTACCTCTCCCCTACTCTTTCTCCTCAATTCTCTCTGTCGCTCTCTCTTTCAGCACACACTCTTTTTCAACACTCTCCCTCATCCCCCTCTCTCTCTCACACACACACCCCAACCCTGGTTTCTCCACCTGTCTCCACCCCTCCCTCTCCACCCCCCTCTCTCCCTCCCACAACTCCATCTCTATTTCCCCACCTCCCACATCTCACCCCCACCCCTCACACGCAGCCAAACCGCCAAACACCCCCAGTCTCTGGGTCAGAGGGAGAGGGAAGGACCAGGCAGACAGAGTATGTCAGAGAGAGAGGGAGGGAGAGAGATTCAGTCAGAGGGAAAGAGGGAGCTGGGAGGAGAGAGACACCAAGGGAGATGGAGAGTGAGAAGGGGGAGAGAGAGAGTTAGGGTGAGAGAGAGAGAGAGAGAGACATGGGAGGAGATAATGAGAGAGAGGGGCGAGAGAGAGTGAGACTGAGACAGGGGCGAGGGTGGGGGCAAGAGAGAAAAAGAGACAGAGAGAGAGAAAGGGGGCAAGAGGGATAGGGAAGACGAGAGAGAGAGAATGACAGGACAGAGAGAGAGAATGAGGGGGCGAGAGAGAGAGACAGGGGTTGGGAAATGGGGGCAAGAGAAAGCAAGATGGCTAGATAAAGAAACAGGAGGGAAGAGAGAGAGAGAGAGAGAGAGGTGTGAAGAGAGATAGAGTGTCGAGAGATGGAGGTGAGAGAGAGAGAGAGGGAGAGACTGGATGAGAGAGAGCAAGGGCGACAGAGAGAGATATGGTGAGAGAGAGAAAGGGCACAAAGGAGAGAGGGGTGTGTGAGAGGGCGAGAGAGGGAGGGGGTGAGAGAGAGGGAGCTAGAGAGAGAAGGAGGGGGAGAGAGAGAGGGAGGGGGGAGAGAGAGAGGGAGGGGGTGAAAGAGTGAGAGGGAGGGGGTGAGAGAGGGGGAGCAAGAGAGAGGGAGGGGGTGAGATAGAGAGGGAGTGGGGCGGGAGAGAGAGGGAGGGGGCGAGAGAAAAAGAGGGAGGGGCAAGAGGGAGAAAGAGGGAGGGGCAAGAGAGAGACAAGGAGGGGGCGCGAGAGAGTAGGTGGGGGCGAGGGAGAGATAGAGGGAGGGGGTGAGAGAGGGAGGGGGCGAGAGAGAGAGTGAGCGGGCGAGAGACAGGGAGGGGGCAAGAAGGAGAGGGTGGGGGCGAGAGAGAGGGAGGGAGCGAGGGAGAGAGAGGGGGATGAGATAGATGGAGGGGCGGCGAGGGAGAGAGGGCGAGGGGGCGAGATAGGGAGGGGGTGGGTGACAGAGAGAGGGAGGGAGGTGAGATGGGGGGCGAGAGAGAGGGAGGGGTGAGAGAGAGGGAGGGAGGTGCGAGAGAGAGAGGGTGGGGGCGAGAGAGAGAGGGGAGTGGCGAGAGAGAAAAGGAGGGGAGCGAGAGAGAGGGGGAGGGGAACGAGAGAGAGAGGGAGGGGGCGAGAGAGGGAGGGATGGGCGAGAGAGAGAGGGAGGCGGTGAGAGAAAGAGAAAGGGGACGAGAGAGAGAGAGTGAGGGGGCGAGGCTGAGAGAGGGAGGGGGCGAGCGTGAGAGGGAGTGGGCGAGAGACAGAGGGAGGGTCGAGAGAGAGAGGGAGGGGGGCGAGAGGGAGAGAGAGGGAGGGGGCGAGAGAGAGAGAGGGGAGCAAGAGGGAGAGAGACGGGCCAAGAGAGAGAGGGAGGCGTTGAGAGAGAGAGAGGGATGGGACGAAAGAGAGAGAGGGAGGGGGTGAGACATGGCGACAGAGGGGAGAGAGAGGGAGAGGGAGGGGGCTAGAGAGTGAGAGGGAGTGGGCTGGAGAGAGAGGGAGAGGGAGGGGGCGAGACATGGAGACAGAGGGGAGAGAGAGGGAGAGGGAGGGGGCTAGAGAGTGAGAGGGAGTGGGCTGGAGAGAGAGG